>NW_010249234.1:2294-2780 GCF_000690775.1 Eurypyga helias | reverse complement strand
GTGCATTATATTGATGATTGTTAGTCACAATATTGCAGTTTGCTTACCAAAAAATGCTTTTTCAAGATCTGCTTGAAACATTTCAAATGTCAGCTAAAGAAACAAAAATAACATATTCTTTCTGACTGGTTTTAAAAAGGAGAAAGCACTAAAGCTACCAAAGCACTAAAACCATGTTAAAATTTCAATTTAATATACATATCACTACAGTTGTCAGAAAATGTCACTGGCGTGATATATGACATATATAAGTAATAAACCTATTTGTATCATAAGTAATATAATATCTTCAGGAAACTGTGTAAGGGTACAATAAATAAGTGCACATCTTAATGTTAATACAGTTATAATCTTTAAGATTTGTTTATCTGAGATTTCTTTAAAATATTTTTTTTTAATCTTGAAGTTCTGACACAAAAAATAAGAGGATGTTAAAGGATGAAAAGTGTAATTGTGAAAGGATCACTAGGAAGCCCAAGAGCTCTT
>NW_010249234.1:0-2272 GCF_000690775.1 Eurypyga helias | reverse complement strand
GGTGGGGGGTGGGAGAGGGATGCATGTTCAGTAGGCAAGCTCTGAGCACACCTAATACTCTTCAGTAACTGAGATCCATGCACAAAGTTCTGATTCTGCCTTTAATGCATTTCACACAAACATGACCACTAGCTCTCTCTTTTCCTGTCCCCCCCATTTTCCTTAGTCTTAAAAAGCCACATGCAGACTCTATGAAATTTATATTCCTATAATAGTGGTATGATGTAATGAGCCTGTACATGATTGAGGCTTTGAGCAACCTGGTCTAGTGGAAGGTGTCCCCAGGGGGGTTGGAACTAGATGATCTTTAAGGTCCCTTCCAACCCAAACCATTCTATGATTCTATGATCAACAAGTGATAAGGGCTTCTCCATGTGAAGCTTCCTTCTCCAACACCAGGACCTCAGCACTAAATGGCTAAGACACTAATTTTGGTAGGGTAATCCCTGAGTACACATATATATATACCATGCAACATCCCCTAATAAAAATAATTCAGATTTAGATAGATAAATCAGTGCAGATGTAAATCACCCTACAGTCTTATGCTCTTGGCACACTCATAGGAAGAGATGAGCTTGGAGCATTTCAAGCTGAGGATGAACAGTGATCATGATGATGTCAACTATTTCCCTATAACTTTTATTCTAGCAAAATAAAAGTTAACATAGAATTTGTCAGAAGAATATTTACATTCCACACTGTACCTCCATTCTTTATGCTCAGTCTCTTGTGACTGCAGAAAATTCTTTGAAATGTAGCTGTACTACAAAAAAATCTACTCTCCAAAATTGAATCTCATGATAGCATTTAGGTTTTGTTTTGGTGTTTGTTTGTTTGGGTTTTTTTCCATAAAGAGGGATATAAAATGTCTTCAGAACTCTAAAATAACTATCATGTTACAACTTTGGTATTAGTCTAAAGTTACTTAGTTACTTTTAAAATAAAAGTATTCCAAGGCAACTTTTAGAGGAGTATAGCCTATACATCAGTAAGATATGAATAAAAAGCAACTGTTGATAACTAGGCTTATTTTGTCTGACCATTTTACCACCCAATAGTTAGACTGTACAATTCTCCTATTTGCCTGAAATGTTTGCTTTATAGCATGCAGAATACAGGAAGTATATAACTTTCTATATTTCCTCTCAATTAAACAGAAAGCAGTTCAATAAAACGCTTTTTTGGTGAGACATAAGTTGAAGATATTTCTGTAAAAGGAAATAACATTCTAGTAGCTGCCAGCACAGAAGTTCAGCAGCATCACAAAACACTTTGTAACTCCAGTTGGTATCACTTATTTGTGGTTTCCTTGAAAAAAAAGTCTGTAAAGTTAAATACTTTCAAGGGCATCATCAAGCATAACAGGATAGCCCAAACTTCATTATCCACAGTGAACTGACATGTCTGAGGATCTATGTGAATGAGTTATATGAAAAAGAAACCACAAATCTGTAGCAGACAATAATTTAAAGGAATCTAGAAAAAAAGTATACTGAAATATTTCTTTAAGCATCACCCAGTAAATGCACTAAAAGAAATTATTTGCCCATCTCTGATATTTATGTCTAAAATAGTTAAAATACTGCAAATAATTCAAAACATTCATATGCACCATCACACAAGAAAAATTGCTATACATTATTCAGGAATTCAGGAATTCATGTTAAAATATTCCTTTTTAACAGAGTCAAACCCCAAAATGATTGGTTTTAAATGCAAGGATTCTTCCTAACTGACATCATAGGAACAACAAACTATTCCATCTATTCATCATAGAATCATAAAATCATAGAATGGTTTGGGTTGGAAGGGACCTTAAAGATCATCTAGTTCCAACCCCCCTGCCATGGGCAGGGACACCTTGCACTAGACCAGGTTGCTCAAAGACTTGTCCAGCCTGGCCTTGAAGACATCCAGGGATGGGGCATCCACAACATCTCTGGGCAACCTGTTCCAGTGCTTCACCACCCTCTCCATGAAGAACTTCTTCCTGATATCTAATTTAAACCTCCCTGCTTTCAATAATCCCGTTCCCCCTTGTCCTGTCACTCCTTCCCCTTGTAAAAAGTCCCCCCCAGCTTCATTGTAGCCCTCCCAGGCACTGGAAGGGGTTGTAAGGTCTCCCCAGAGCCTTCTCTCCTCCAGGCTGAACAAGCCCAATTCTCGCAGCCTTTCATCATAGGAGAGGTGCTCCAGCCCTCTGAGCATCTTTGTGGCCTCCTCTGGACTCGTTCCATCCAGTCCTTATCCTTCTGATGTTGGGGGCTCC
>NW_010249233.1:0-2593 GCF_000690775.1 Eurypyga helias | reverse complement strand
GCCTGAAGGGGCCAACAAGAAAGCTAAAGGGGGATTTTTTCCAAGGGCCTGCAGTGACAGGACAAGGGGTAATGGGTTTAAATTGAAAATGGGGAGGTTTAGATTAGATATCAGAAAGAAATTCTTCCTGGAGATGGTGGTGAAGCACTGGGACAGGTTGCCCAGAGAAGCTGTGGATGCCCCATCCCTGGAAGTGTTCAAGGCCAGGCTGGATGAGGCTTGGAGCAACCTGGTCTAGTGGAAGGTGTCCCTGCCCATGGCAGGGGGGTTGGAACTGGGGGGTCTTTAAGGTCCCTTCCAACCCAAACCATTCTGTGATTCTATGAAATGTAATTTTTGTTCACAGCTGATGGATATCTCTCAGTAGGGTTCCTTAAGTTGTCCCTTTCTGCTTGTCCTGGGGCAGAAGTGGATAGTGAGTGTCATCCTATGTGATACCCTCAGAACAATAGACTGCAGGTAGTTTCCTTTTCCCTGTGACTTTCCTTATTAGTTTAACCTGTATTCCTCAGTAATGCTCCGTATGCACATCCTTGATGCTGAGGTGGCATTGATACGAAGAACTTAGTGTATTAATTGAACTTCTAATTAGGGCAATTATGATCAAATCAGCAATCGTTTGTTGCTGATATAAGCAGATGTGACAGCAGAAAAGCTACTTAGAAGGTGAGATGAAGCATCATGATGTTTCACCTCACTGTGTTTCACCTCATCCCTAGGCAATCTCCATTAGTCATCACTCTTTCGCTCTAATAGTTAAAACCATGTGTTAAGACCAGGTTAATTACTGAAGTTTGCTATCAGCTAGTAAAGCAAATATTTTCTGGTCAGAAGCTGTTATTAATTGTTCTCCATTGTTATTCTGAAAATATTCAAATATAGTCAAGAATAAGAGTCACATAGGAAGTGAGAGGACAAGTCAGAGCTGAAACCTTCTGCCTTCAGAGCCTGTTTGCAACAGAAGTGCAAAATACAAATGGAGAAGTGGGGCTCTGTGGTGGCCCTTGATGGTATTATATGAAAGACAGACTTGGATGCTGGGAAACACATACACATTCCTATACAGAATATACCGCATTTGAACTGAGGTTAGGCAAATCTGGTAATACTGTTAGTGCCTGGACTGTATTCAGAGAGACATACTGTGTCAGGGAAGTCCAGTGTGTATATTAATTGCAATAATAAATACTAGATTCTTACCAGAACCTTGTAAGAAAACTTCAGGAGAAGATTGGCTTATTTTAAAATGGGGGGGGTGGTGGGGTGGTGGGGCACCAATGTGTTTAATAGACTACTAGAGTATTTTTTCACAGTCACAGTGAACCAGTGCAAAAGGTTCATTGCCCAAGAAAAGGGAACAATAATGGGTTTAAAAGGTATACAGGCAGCATAGATCAGGTTATCTTAATTCAGATTGAATAATCTGGACTCTTGTAAGTAACACAGAACAAGAATATATAAATGCGTACTTCGTTGTTGAATACAATACGTTAAGAATTCAGTGCAGCTGTGGAAAAATTTCCATTACAGAATGGCTGGCTTAGTAAGAAATAACCTGCAAAAGAGGAGTAGAATGTTTCTCAGTAAACAGTCATTACATTTGGAATATGCATTTTTTTTTTTTAGCAGATATTATATTTTGATTTTAGTATGTTATTAGCATCCCCAGGTATTGGCATGATGTTAATATTACAGAAACAAAATATTCTGTAAATTTTATGCTGTTGGACAGTATTAAATTGGAATATATCTTGCCCTCAGCTATAGCAGGTCATAAAAGTAGATGTAATAACACTGAGCAGAGCATCCGTCTAAGAGCTGTCTCTAAGGAAAAGAGAAATTCAACAGTGCAGGTTTGTGCAAATGTACATCTGTATCAGGCTTTGTGCAGAGGAAAGTTAAAGGAATATTGTTATGCTTAAGAAATGGCTCACTGAGAAATAGGCGTCTAGAGGCTGCACTCATCACCAAGTACATGCTGCTTGCCAGTTTGTCTGCATGAGGTTAAAACTTCTCCCAGTTTGAGACACCAGGCCATGTCTGTAGACAGTGATGTGAGTTACATTTAGGCTCATTACCTTCTAAACTTTCTCACCTTCCTTGCATTCTCTGTGCATAGGCATTTTTATTCAGTTTCAGTGAAATTCACCCTTGTGACTGTGTGAAACAAGCATCTGAGGAAGCACGTAATCGGGGCAGCTGACAGGAAGGTAGCATGTGGTTATGGGCTAATAAAGTGGGATGTAGAGATCTCAAAGCTAGCGGAGGCTTGGTCAGGAAGTCCATGTAGTGTAGTTCAAGACAGGCCTGTTAGCTTGAATTTGAAAGCAAAATAGTCACACTGTATCTGAACAAGTAGATCCTGACCTTTGGCAGGTAGATTTCTCCTGGAGCTGGGCTGGCTCTGCACTGGGCTTTCTGTGGCGTTCAGGGTCAGGATGGGCTGTAGCTAGACGGGGTGCCTAGGGAATGGTGGTACAGACATGCCCCAAGCATTTCGGGACAGTTCTCAAGTGCAGTGCCAGGGACTGAAACTGCATTTGAGTCACAGAACTGCAGAATGGTTATAGTGGGAAGGGACCTTAAAGACCAT
>NW_010249232.1:1595-14641 GCF_000690775.1 Eurypyga helias | reverse complement strand
GCCAGCGCACACTGACGGCTCATATCCAGCTTTTTGTATACCAGTACCCCCAAGTCCTTGTCAGGGCTGCTCTCTATCCACTCTCCACCCAGCCTGTACTTGTGCTTGGTGGCAAATATGTTTGCACATGTGCATACAATCTTCCTTTAAATGTAGGCTTCTGATACTATCCATGAGGAGATGTAGATACAGTGTTTGTCAATTGTTTTTGTGGACAGCCCATAACAATTAAATCTTGTGTACATCTACAGTGTGATTAATCAAGGTGAAACAAAACTACAGAATCTCCAAATTTGTGTTTAAAAAATCTTGATAATAGAACTATTTTCTAAGTCTTTTTCCTTTGAAAATACAAACCAGTAGTTTGAAGAAAAACATCAGTGTTGTCACATTTAGAATTGTCTAAAACATATTCACAACAAAAATACTGTAGAACTAAGGTTTCTAAAGTAGAGTAGCTTGCAAAAAAACCCCTACACCCTAGAAACTTTAAATTACATATGCATGTATGTGCACACACACTCTAAATGGAATAGTAAGAATTCTTCAAGCCTGTGGTACCTGTGACTGATCTTCAAGGCCAAGTTATGTGATGCTAGCTTGCAGGTCGTGAATATGCAACATTATGGTTGCTATTTCTTTGCTGTGCTTCTCTATGTAGGAAATTATTTCTATCTCCCATTATGTCCCCATGTCCTGAGGTAGATTGCAGTAAGATTGTGGTACTTGTGGAGAGTCATCCGTAGGGATTTCTAATCCCACCCCATGCCTGGAGGCGATTTTGTTACATCATGGCAGTTAGAGACGGTTAAATCTCTTCCCAAATACTCTCTGAAATGTGTTTTTCCTGTACCTTCTGGCCTCTGGGGTCTTTCTGGTGTGTTGAGATGATAAAGATATGACTTTCTAGTTCCAGGGTTAGCTTGGCTGATGCTAGTCTAGGGATTTGAGGGGTGGGCTTCGCTACACATATTTAGGGACGGTAGTGACAGACCCATAATCTTCACTCTGAGTGGCTGTCCCGGAGATGGCTGTATGCAGAATATTTTAGAACTTGTATCTTTTCATCAGATGCAAAAGTCCCTCACATCCTACAAGATCTGTGAGGACCTCTTGGCATTTGCAGAAGGATTCTTTTTACTGTGTGATCCGTTGCACACCAGTCTTCTCAGGTGGCTGCTGGTATGAAGTGCAGTAGTAAGCTCTTGAATAAGCTTTTGATAGCAAACAATGGATTCCAGTACTGTTTGGGTGTTTGCTGTTCTGTAGAAGTGACTGATAAGGTGTGTACAAAACGCAGCGTCCTATGATACATATATCTGCCAGTATACAAGGTGTATAGAGAAAGGCAGAAGCTCTGTTTACTGTTAAATCATACAGGATACCCTCTGAAAAACAGAGCAGCCTCATAATTTTAGCAGTTTTCACCTTTGGATCCAGAAGAGACTGTTAAGGCGTGCAAGAACAAAAATTATTTGTTCGTCCACTTCATATGCTGTAATTAAAGATGATAATGCTCTGCTATGATACGAGAATACATGGTGATTGCTTATCAAATCCTGACTGCTGTTCACTCAAACAGACGTTCTCTACTTAGAACTAGAAGATAAAATGTAAGTGTAGGCATCTCCTGAATAAGACTAGAATAGATTTGTTAGATGCTTGGGGTTGTTTTTGTTATTACTTCAACACTAAGATGCTTAACTCACTCAAACAGCTTGGGATTGTGAAAAAATCGTTCTGCTGAAGAACCACATGAATCAAAAATTGCAGTTCTTATAGTTCAGAATTTTGTATTCCTACTACTGTAATAAGGCATAAAATCCTAAAAGAAGAATGCATTCTGAAAATCTAGGTATGGCTGCTATTTCTTTTTTTTTAGAGCGCAATTTGAGCTTTTGATGAGGTAGGTAGATTTAGTTAAAAATGAGGTTTGAAAAGGTGAAGGGGGAGGAGAGTAAGTGGAGCAGAACTTTTTCTGCTGGTAATGTTGTAGGCCTGAGAAATTTGTGCTATAATTTTTGTTATCTATTGCTATGGTGCAAATCTGTTAAGTGAATCACACTTACTTCCACTTTCCTGAGTTCATTTTTTGCATCCTAGAGTTACATACTGGTAGTCCTCTGTCATGTATTTTTGCAGAAGATATGCTAAATGCCATGTGCGAATTGTTAATTGGACTTGTTGATTTTTGTATAATATTGCATGTTGATCTGATATTTTGAGATAAATTTCATGATAGTTCATCTGTGTTATGATAGTTGGAGCTGGAAGAATGCATGGAAAAATTAAGGGAAGAACAAAGAGCCAGAGTAAAGGCTGAGGAACGGATAATGGAGGTAATGATACTTAACTGTTAATCATCTTTACTTTTGAAGGATGCACCAATCAAGCTATCCACTTGCTTATTTAGGAGTAATTATTGATGACATCTAGTGTGGTAGCTTCCAGAGTTTCAGTTCAAAGTTAGATGGATCATTTACTAGCCTAAGGACAATGATGAAATCTGGATTTGGTAATGTGTGTTTATTCTCCTGATGCTATTCCAGAGCCTTGAACTCTGGGTCAAGCTACTCTTTCAATGTGTTTCATTCATTTGGTGTATTACTTATGAGCTGGAGCATCGTGGTGTTTGTTTTTCTTGAGAAAGTGATTAAATCTGTTTGCAATTTGCAGCAGATGGATAGTTCTTTGAGGTCTCCCACCTACTCTATCATGACTTCTACTGAAAAGCTGTTTGCTGCAAATGTTGTTTAATTTGGCTTATTCTGTCCCTTTGATTTGTAAATTTTGTTCTGCAGGCAGTAAAAATGTTGGATGGCTTTCCGCTTAGCATGTTGGCCATAGCCATCAGTTGTCGCAAAGCATGGTTTCGCATTATGACAGAAGGGAGGTAACAACTTGTGACAGTTAAATTGCAAGCTCTATGTCCCTCTGTCCACTGTTGCTGACCTAAAAAGATCCTTTTGCATCAATAAGCAGATTTTTTTTTTTTTGGAGTAGTGTTGAGTGTAGGATAGTGTAAATGAATGAATGTGGTTCTCAGATGTGATCTGGAGTGCAATGAAAGTGGTGGTACCCTTTGAAACTTGAGCAACAAGTGGTGCCCCACAGTACAGGGAGCAGGTGTCGACAGAGGACTTTGCACTCTACAAGGTTTATCGTAGCGTTCTGGTGTGGCCATCCCCATCCTCCTGTAACGTGAAGTGCACCAGTGGGCTCTGCTTGGCTGTCTGTTGTTTGAGTACTTAAATGCTTTTTAGGCAAAATACCAACTGCAACCAATCTTTCTCTGTCATGCTGTCCTGCTTGGACCTAGCACCCTGTTTTAGGAGAAGTCTTAGTAAGAAGCAGTAATCTCAAAAATTGTTCGTTTTGATGCTAGTTTAACTGCTACAGTGCACTATGCAGTTCTGTAATTTTTTGTCCTTTTCTCACAGAAGATGAAAGAAGGAAAGCCCGTGGTATGAGCGATTGCGTACCTGTAATCTTAAATAAGTCCTGAGTTAATGTTTCCCTCAAACACAAAACCCTCTATATTTGAAAGTTGGATGGTAACTCTAAGTTTGTCATTGGTTTGATTAATGTTCAGTGTGAAGAAAAATTGGATCTTAAACTTTCAGTTTTGGGATGCACAGTGCAGGTGATAGAATAGTATGCATTCCCTCTGACACAGAGGGGCGAATACAAGGAGAGCATTTGCCTTCATTAAGGACTTTATTAATATAAAATAAATTGTTTGGTGTTATTGTGTCATATAATGCAAAATAACGTCATCTGAAAGCTAATTTTTTTTGCTTGCACTTGCTCTGCAACGTTCTGTGCGTACCGAAGACAGCGCTGAGCCAGCAGTTTTGTGTGCCTGCAGCAACTTCACTGTGGTAGCACAGAATTGCAGCTGCGGATAAACAAACCTGAACAGAGCTCCAGTGTAACAGTACCCTGAATATTTCTGGTACAGGAAGCTCTCTATCAGTTATGTCAGTTACTTTGTCAGTTGGGCTCTCTTCCTGATAAGCTTGCAAAGGTGGTGTTGGATTTTTTTTTTTTTTTTAACTGACAAAACCAGAAATTCTTTTTTTCTTTCTTTCCTTATAGCTGGAAATCGAAATTGCAAGATTGAGGAATGTAAATATCTCCCTATCTGAGGCTCTTCACGCACAGTCAGTAACCAACATGATTTTGGAAGATGAAGGTGTTCTAGGCAGCATTGAGAACTCTTTCCAAAAGTTTCATGCTTTTTTAGACCTCCTTAAAGATGCTGGGTAGGTTGTCACTTTATTTAAATCTTACTGCTTCTGCTGAGGTGTCTTTCCGAAACTATCCTCCCAATGAAGTATGCAGCCTTCTCGCCCCAGGTATCTAGGACTGGACTCGCAGAGAGCAAAGGGTGAAAAATTAACTGCATATACCTACTGTTTAGTCTTTTCTCAGTAGGAAAAAACATGCTCCAAGCACTGTCCAGCTGAACTCGTTATCTGTCCTTGGGAAAGGCTTTCAAGAAGCCCATTCCGAAGGAGACAAAAGCTTCTATTAAAGCATGTTTCCAATTCTTTATTGGATCACTTGTGGCTCTTGGCATTCCCCTAATACAGAAGCCTCAAAATGCAGTTGAATTGGCTTCAGAAACTCTCCTGTTGCCTTGGGGCCCCCTTTTACTAATCAAAGTACGGAAATGTGGATGGTTGAATCTGGCCTCTGTACTTAAATTCTGGATTACTTATTATTGCTTGAAATATTTTAGAGAGTATTGATTAAAGTTTGTCTTAAGGCTGTACCTGCAGTTTATCAGAAAATGGTTCAACCTTCCCATTTGTCAGAGAATTTTAAATTAAGTTCTCAAACCTGTTTTGTAAAGCTTTGTAGTAGCTTTTGTAGAGTTTTGTAGCTCATCATGGCAGTCTGGTCCAGAAGAATCAAGTAACGACATGAGGATATATTGTATTCTCCTCCGCCTGCTCAGAGAAGAGCACAGAAGATCTTATTTGCTCTACCCTTCCTGCTTCGTTCCACCTCCAAATTGTAATAGTGTAACTTAATGTAAAGTTCAGCCTGAGGCTGTGTTCTGGTTTCCTGCCCATCAGTTGGTAGTGTTGTATGTTACTTGAAGAATGAGTTTCAAACTTGGGAGGGAGGAAAAAATACTCTCTCACTACATAAAAATCAATTTTTTTCAGATGGGTCCTACATCTATTAGTGATAATAGGAAATTGCTCTGATAGTTACAGAATCCCAGTCACAAAGACTGCTCTTCTCAATAAGCTTCTGGTTTATGCTGGGCTATCTGGGTGGCTGCAGCTTTTCACTTCTTGAGGCTGGAAACACCCAAGTGGTAGGTTTGGCAAACTTGTAAGCTGGCAGGTGAAACAACATTTGTGAAGCATGTAATTGGATTTGGCTGTTAGAGGTGATGCTAGTTTGCTCTGGGGTTAGTGCTAACTGTGAGAACTTTATTCTTCTCCTCTTAACACTGAGTGGTGACTGGTGGTTTTGAACCTGTAGGCTAATGTGTGCAAAGACAGGAAAACAGCTTTAGCTACTTGTTTTCATCTTTATTAAGCTATTTTGGGATTCTCAAAACATTACGAAAACAGTGTTTTCAAAGCTGCAAGCTTTCAAAGCTTCTGGTTTTGAATGTTTAGATCTTTCACAGGGTAAGTTGGGGTTTTTTGTGTAATTTTCTATTAAACTTCATTTCACAGACTTGGACAACTTGCTGTATTAGCTGGGATAGACCAGTCAGATTTTGGTCCTTTGGGGCATCCACAAATGAATTCCACTCTCAGTAAGCCTCATAACACGCTAAAGGAGAAGTCTTTTGAAGAAGAAAGACAAGAACATACCCAGAATAGCAAAGTAAGTCTATAGAGGGAATGCTGGTGGCAATGTACTTGACGTTAATAATGTGCTTCTCAGCTGTTATCCCCCTCTGACTGAAAGCAATGATTACCAAATGATCCATGAAGTTGTTATTGCAGTCTTCTGCTGTAGCTGTATTTATAGAGATCATAATAATTCAGTGATTAATGTAAGCTTTTTAAGTTATTACCATTTGGAACTGAAAGCATGGTATTGTGTAATGTTCTAAAGAAGTGTTGGTAGTAATTATGTTGTTTCTTATTCTGAAATATGAACTTAAATAGTGGTATGCATCCATTAACAATGGCAAATACCAGGACTAGGTTTTATAGAAACATTTAATGATGATGTATGGAGGGTTTTTATAAGTGTGGTCTGATAATAGAGGGCAATACAATGTGCCTATTGAAAAGCAGGAATTTTCCTAAGTTATTGCACTGTGTGTGTCCAGTCCTGTTAGATTTCTGCATGGACCATGCCATGAATTTCAGGCAACTACAGATTTTCAGTATTAACAATCTAAGGTTTTAGTTTCTACTCTGAAGTCAATTAATAGCAATCCTGGATTTTTTTCCAAGGGGAGTACTGAGGTTCCCTAAAAAAACCCCGAAGACCAGGCTTCATTTTTTAAGGCAATTGAAAAGTAAGATACTGGCAGCCTACAACTTTGTCCAAGTTGGGTAAAACTGTCATGCTAAGATTCATTCTCATAATACAATTCCAATGTATTTCTGATGTGTAATGTCATCCTTATTAAGTGTTCCAAATTCCCCAAGAACACCACGAGCTTCTAAAACGTGATGGTAATAAATGCTGGGGTTTTTTTTACCGATGTACAAGCAATTTCCAGTTTTGCAGTTTGAATCTGCTATAATTATGGAACGTAATAGAGCAATTTGCATTCTAGGTTCTTTCACATGCTATAAGCTTGGCCTGCCACAGTGTTTTGTTCAGGTGATGGACTCTTCTGCACTGTGACATTAACTTGTTCATGCAGTTTGTTTGGATCATTGTTTTTCTAATTCATCTGCGTTTAGAAGCCAGAGCTTTGTGTGTTTTAAGTACACATGGCAAAGGACGACTACAGAAGGGTTCAGCTAACACACTACTCACACTTACCTCCTAGTGTTGGTTAGGTTGGATTGTTGTAGCAGCTAGGTATTGTGGGACAGGCTGTTGGGATGACACTACTGTGACCTGTGAGCGAATGTAGTAAACCACAGGTATTTCAGAATGACAGGTGTGATTGGGCCTTGGCTGCTTCGGTATAACTGACGCTTTTCGGTAGGATAAAGTCCAAGCTAGATGTGAAACTGTAATGTGTCTACTCCATCATGATCGCCCTAGCAATGTTCTGAAACTTGGTGCTTTGAAAGGTAATGAAGGTTGTGTGATTGCTGTTGTCTCTGAGTCTTTTCTGTATTAATTAAGGACTTGGTTTTGCTGTGTAGATTTCAGTATCTGGCAGTTGCAATACTAGATGTTTTCTTCTTTAGTTACCTCAGCATCTTCACTGGAATCTCTTATTTCAGAACAGAGCTGTGGACATCCAAGTTTCTCTTCCTGGCACATTTCATTCCCAGATGGTTGTGAATAATGCCTTCCCTGCTCTTGGAGAAATACAAGAATTTCACACTGCTGGGCAACGGTACCAGCCAGGCTCATGGACAGAAAATGAAGCTCAGACAATTAACCAAAATAAAGAGGATAGGCCTCGAAATAGTACTCCAACATTCTCTGAGAGAAGAGTCAAACAAAATGAACATGCCAAAGGACATCATGCAGCAAGGCAGTTGGTTGCCAGTCCACGTTCATTGTCCGATTCCAGTGTACATACTGCGAGTAATGGTAGCAGAATATCCAGTGGTGCTTCTGGTGAAAAAAGCAAAAAATGTTCCTCAAAGAAACACATCCCTAGAGGAAATGAAACAGCAGTTCCCAGTGATGGAGCAAGAGGAGACTGCAGGCTGCAGATAGTAAACCGCTCTGGAATGGATACTGTAGGATCAGGCTCTGAAGTACAAGAAAGTATCCAAAGTGTTACCAGCCTCTGAAATGTTTCCAAAAGGTTTGAACTGTTGTTTACACTTTCAAGGTTAAAAATAAATTTTGGATTAATTTGTGGTTTTTTTGTTTTGTTTTTGTTTTTTTGTAAAGTAGTGTAGACTTTGTAAACTTGTGAAGCATTGCATGCTGCTTGGTGTTCCTGTTTCATGTCTGCATCACTTGCCACTAGATTTTTTTGTTCTGAAACATGTGATGTACTGATAGAATGGCACCCTTCGGTTTGTACTGCATACAAAGGATTCCCGGCATGTGGATTTTATTGTGTATCAACAGATGTTGTTACAGTGTGTAAACTGTTTTGAGCTAATAAAATTGAGTACAGATTTTGCTTTTCACTTATTTCCAGTGTGTTGCAATGGAAGTGGAAGAAATGTCTTCAGGGCTGACATCAATTCGTGCCTAACTGTATGGGCATGACATTCCCAGAGGTAGAAGTTTCAGATTTGACAGTGAGCCCAGAAACATCTCTAAAGGAAGTATTTAAATACAGCCATTCTTCCATATTGCTATGACTGTAGGCCATCGGATAATGGAAGTTGGGAGAGACCTCTAGGGGTTGTCTAGTCCAACTAAATTGGGTTGCTCTCAGGATCTAGAGAAATGTGAGAACATAAAACTAAAAGAATACCTTTGTTTTAAAACTCCTGGGGTTTACCCCCCCAGCTTCTTGTTCCTGCACAGGCGTCTGATTTGCAGCTTCTGAACTATGGCACAGAGTAACATTTGCCTAACGTGGCACAGAAAATCGTATTGTTTCACGCCTGGCTTTACTGTGGCCCAGAAAAACAAGGCAGAGCCTGTCTTCCTACTGGTACGCTGAGTGCCATGAAGAGGTGATCAGTCGACAGCCCGATATAATAATAATTATAAAATTATTGTTTTCCTTCACTAATTACTGTTTTGTATATAAATGGAGGTTCTGTAAAATTAAATTTACTAGCAAGGTCTGTAGAGATGAGGAAGACGTTACACATTTAAGCAAATTTTAGGAAAAGTGTCCTTAAGCCACATAAAATTTGCATTTGGGAGAATGAAACGACATACGTTGTTTCAGTTCAGGATTTAAGCCTAGGTCATTTGGTTCAACAATGAAAGTGAATTTTGCTTTTGAATGGACTAGTCAATTTTATTTCCTTTGAATAACTCCTCATTATGACATTTCTAACATGCATGTGCTTATGTCAGTCCCGATTTTAAAAAGAGATTTCTGGAATTGCAGTAGTGAACTGTGGGAGACACAATACTTGTCTTTATGGGAAGTTCAAATGTGGCAAATTCATCACATTGTGCAGTGGTCATGAAAAGCCGACTTTTAAAAAAACAGATCAAATATAAACATTTTGCCTTTATGTCACTATTTACAGTGTTAGCTGCGATTTTGATTGGCCACAACATTTTAACCTGTTTGAGACTGACTTTTTTTTTTTTTCTTGGCAACGTGTATTCCATTTGCAGAGTGAAGGGGACCAGAGGGTGATGGAGCAACAGAAGGTATCTTTTTGCATACAGGGTTCAGGCATGATTTGGGCTGAACCTGGCGGCGGGGAGGAGGGAGTGTGTAGCTTTGTTTAACTCTGTCGTCTGTCGTGAGAGTTCTGGAACACAGAAGGTCTGTAGAAATTCCTGACTCCAATTGCTTGACAGTTATGGAGAAACTCATGAATCCTCGAATGGAAATGTCCTACTGATCAAACAGCATGAGATTACCTTAGCTATTGCAATATTGCACAAGTAATTGCACAATGGAAGCACATTATTTATACAGACTTGGTCACTTCAGAATAAAGCAGGTAATATATTAATCTATGCAATCCTTTAGATATTCCCTCAAACATTTGAGGTCTATTGCTTTAGTCATGATTCTTCGCCTGTTGATTTGATTGAACAATTACATGCAATCAGTTTCTTCAGCATTAAAATGCTATGTGCTCCCTTTTTAAAACTTAAACTCTAATCGTTGTGAAATGATGGATAAAATTATAAATTCAGAAGTGTTCAGATTTGTCAGGTCAGGAATTACGAATATCTGTTATTTGTCCCTAAATATGCCATAAAGAACTTTATGTATTGTATGCCTATAAGCCCATGGCATAAATACCTTTTATGTTAAATACTGCTAGTATTTGCTTTTAAAGTGTAAATTATGTAAACAATAATTAATGCAAAATTGAGCAGGCAATATATAACTTAGATGGGCATTTTTTTCACCAGGATTAGTACTTAACCATTTTTTTAAAAATCAGAAACATGAAGGATTCTCCATCTCATCACTAGTGCTGTTGTGTAATACTCCTTCTTGCGAGAATCTGGCATGCATGCATTTATTTATAGTTGAATGCTGGATCAGAAGTCAGTAGTGATAATGGATGTAAGTTACCTCAAGAAGTATTTTTTTAAGGCTGTCATGAAGATTTCAGATGTTTCAGGGTTTTTACTAACTACTTAAAAATGCATTTCCAGAAAATATTTTGTATATATATAAATTAAAAATACTTTGCGTATATAAATATATTTAAGAATAAAGTATTTTAATAAAAAGTAAAAAAAAAAAGTGTATATATCCATACTTTCAAAATTATTATGAAACCATTTTACCCTGAGTTTGGATATAAACTATTTCAACCTCTTGCTATTAGTTAATGTTTTACATATTTGTCTATGTTCTTGTTTGACATAAAAGCCTGAAATCAATATGCCAGCTGCTTGCTAGAGAACATATTACTGTTTACTTATGAAACTCAAGCATTTTTTTCTCCCTTCGTTTGGGCATCCCAGGAATTACTTTTCACACTTCATAACTGCAATATTTGGGGTGAGATCCCTGAATAACAAAATAACCCCAAACCCTTGTCTGAACTTGTTTTAAGTCCCAATAAAATCTTCTAGTCTCACTAGTTTGCTGGACCAGACATGCCAGCTCCTTGCTGCCAACAGCTGCCAGGTTGTTATGTAGTCAGCGTTATTTGTCTTTTAATAATGACGTCAGTTTGCTGTCAGTGTACCAGACAGAGAACTCGTGCGCTTGTTCTCCTTGGTTGAGCGGATTCCTTTCCAGCAGTAGTCAATGAAGGTTTTTCTGTCCAGCACAACGTGGAGTCACAAACCCTATAAAAGTTAACTGAAAAGTCTGAAACTTTATTTAAGTCTGGTTTATATTTCCAGTTATGCATCATAGTAAATAGATGGTTTTGTGTTAATTATGCAAATCGACGTTCCATCTGCAGGGGTTTGTGGCATTTGAAGGCTCAGGTTCTCTGTCAAATGCTGGAAGCCATAAGCATTCCTGGCAGTCATGGTTTTGAAAGCTCGTACTTTATGTGGGGTGACTATGAACATTGATGTAATGGATGGGTTGTAATGCTATAATGGGATACCTTTACCCCAACAGGCTGGAGTTCAAGCTGCCCCTGCGGTCAGACGTAGGTAGCCTGAGTCCAGTACTGGGAAAAGCCGGTACGAGGAGCCCGTATCTCTTACGCCTGTTTGAGGCTGTTTCTGTTTGAGAAAATAATCGTGTTGTAGTCACATCTATGGTGTTCCTGAGCATTTCAGTTGAGGCTTCTATTTAGCTATAATTAATTTTAGTAGTCAGAAGTAATGTAGTTGTTGTGGGTGCTGTGGTCTGAGACATACTTCAAAAACACCTTGGTGTTTTGAAGAGAATGTACCCAGCTTGTAATGCCTGCAAGGTTTGCCATTATCTCTTCAGAACTGAAGAAGGTTCTGGTGCCTGAATGTGAGTTTAGTGTGTTTTCTTAAGCTTAAACCATTATTGAAATGAAGCTACTCTCTGCTCTAAAACCACTGTCTCTGTTTACAATCTTTCAAACAAAATAACTTGCATAAGATAAAAATACATCAACTAAATACCGGATCAGGCTGTAATCTGTAAAATTCTTTCTATCGTTACGGGTATGACCTGGCTTGGCAGGAAAAGGAACAAATTCAAGTAGTCAGTATTTATTATGTGAAATAATTTATAATGAAAAATGGTCTATTATATGATTGTCAGTATTCACAAAATAATGGACATCAACACTTTCATTTCTGAAAAGAAAAAAAAAAGCAGATTTGGTATACAGATGATAGTTGTTGATAAACTTGGTGAACCTGCACAGGACTAAAGTCAGGTCTGCATTATAGGTAACAATGGTCAGGCTAAGGTGTTCAAGAGTTTTACGCAGCTACATACACCTTCAGGAACCTGAAGGTGCACAAGTCCATGGGACCTGATGGAATACGTCCACATGTCCTGAAAGAGCTGGTGGATGGGGTTGCGAAAACTCTATTAATCATATTTGAAAAGTCATGGCAGTCTGGTGAACTTTCCACTGACTGGAAAAGGGGAAACATAACCCCCATCTTTAAAAAGGGAAATAAGAAGGACCCAGGGAACTACAGGCTGGTCAGTCTCACCTCTGTGCCTGGCAAGATCATGGAGCAGATCCTCCTGGAAACCATGCTAAGGCACATGGAGAACGAGGAGGTGATTGGTGACAGCCAACATGGCTTTACCAAGGGCAGATTGTGCCTGACGAACATGGTGGCCTTCTACGATGCGGTCACGACCCCGGTGGGTAAAGGACAGGCAACCGATGTCATCTACCTGGACTTGTACAAAGCATTCAACACCGTCGCGCACAACATCCTTGTCTCTGAATTGGAGACGCAAGGATTTGATGGGTGGACTGCTGGGTGGATAAAGACCTGGCTGGATAGCCGCACTCCAAGAGTGGTAGTCAATGGCTCAGTGTCTGAGTGGAGATTGGTGACAAGTGGCGTTCCTCAGGGGTTGGTATTGGGACCGGTGCTGTTCAGCATCTTTGTCAGTGACATGGACAGTGGGATTGAGTGCACCCTCAGCAAGTTTGCCGATGACACCAAGATGTGTGGTGCAGTCGACAGGCTGGAAAGAACAGATGCTATCCAGAGTGACCTAGTAAGGTCTGGTCTCCAGAGAGACCAGAGTAAGGTGGTGCCAGAATAACCTGCAGCAAAAACCTGGACTTGTGCAAAGCATTTGACACTGTCTGTGTGACACCTTTGTCTCTAAATTGGAGACACATGGATTTGACGGATGGACCACTCAGTGGATAAAGAATGGTCTGGATGGGTGCCCA
>NW_010249232.1:0-870 GCF_000690775.1 Eurypyga helias | reverse complement strand
GCACCTTCCAGTACCTGAAGGGGCTACAAGGAAGCTGGGGAGGAGGATTTTTTACAAGGGGAAGTAGTGACAGGACAAGGGGTAATGGGTTTAAACTGAAAGTGGGGATATTCAGATTGGATATCAGGAATTTCTTCCCAGAGGCACTGGAACAGGTTTCCCAGAGAAGCCGTGGATGCCCCATCCCTGGAAGTGTTCAAGGCCAGGCTGGATGAGGCTTTGAGCAACCTGGTCTAGTGGAAGGTGTCCCTGCCCATGGCAGGGGGGATGGAACTAGATGGTCTTTAAGGTCCCTTCCAACCCAACCATCCTGTGATTCTATGAGAATGGAATCACGAGTCTCATCCAAGATATTTGAAAATTATGGGGCTTCGTAAAGCCCATCTGTTTTCAACCACACTTAATTGTAGGTATTGTCAAAACTGATTTACTGCTATTGCCTTCAAAAATCACTTCTGAACCCTGATTATAAGGCAGAATATCTCTCACTAAGGAAGTGGATGAGCTGAAGTGTTTCCTTCAGCTACAACAGTTATACTACATTAATTCTCTTTTCAATGAACTTGCAACCACCTATCTGTGGAAAGAATGGTTTAGTCCGTATGGATATTAGCCTAGGATTTGGCAGAGCTCAAGGCTTTCCATCCCTTCCGTGAAATTAATTGTTTTTCATGGTTTTCCTGTTTTTATTCCCTTTCTACGACATCCAAACAGCAATTTGCCTGCAATGGGCTGTTTGGGAAAACACGGCACACACTTCTTGCATTCGCAAAGGCAGGGATCCCGCTCCTCCGCGAGGAACGCGTTTCACACCCCATGTGCAAGCACCTGGGTGCTTCCCGGCGAGGTTTACTGGGGTCTGCCAAACGC
>NW_010249231.1:26392-26878 GCF_000690775.1 Eurypyga helias | reverse complement strand
CCCCGCTGAGGGAACGGCGGCGCTGGGGCTGCTGCAGGCAGGGCTGTGGGGAAACCTGCCCTCAGATCGCTTATCTAAGCAAAAATAAACTTTTAAAATTTTTTTTCTTCTCCCCTGAGGATACACTCTTAAATTAGTGCTTGCCAGCCCGTCCCTAGCTGTTCTCTCCGGATTTTTCTCTAAAGCACTCGTTTCTGTGGGGTATCCCGGGTCTCCCCGTGGCTTTTTAAGCTTTTTAAGTTCATTGTAGTAGTTGCTGAGAAGATAACGCATCGAGCATCACTGCATACAGAGACTCTCATGAGCTAATTGGCTTGGGGAGAGAAAAACTCTGTTTTATCAGGTTTATTAAATACCTGAAGAAGTTGGTGCTTTTTTTTAAAATGGGGTCAGCTTCCTAATGTAGAATGAGATGTTACAGCTGCACACGTTAGCTCAAAATAGTATCAGGAGGAGACCATACTTTATCAAAACTGCTGCCTCATA
>NW_010249231.1:0-26369 GCF_000690775.1 Eurypyga helias | reverse complement strand
ATTGCAGGGCCCAGACTAAACTACGGTCAAAATGCAGAGGGCAGGTTGCGCTCGTTGCATTTAAATTTTGCAGGCTTCCTTCTGACATTTTCCCAATATGCTGGTCTGTTTGTTAATATCTTTCTTTCTCTACCTTGAATCACATTCCTTTTAATGCTGCCCTTTAAATACTACTGTATTGTTCTCCATCATGTGTCTGCATCAATCTAGAATTTTTTACGATGTATCCTGCCCTCTGTTCAAATTGAGCCATCAGGTGACGGACATTCCCTGGAAATCCATGTAATACTTGTTTTCATCAGAATCCAGTCTCCTCTAGGTAGTTTCAAATCAATTTTGGGCTTCATGGAGTTGAAGAACATCACAGTACAGGATTACAAACTTGTAAACCCTTCCAGTGTGCACCAAAATGAAGAGGAGTATGTGCACAGGCAACAAACTCGGTGTCTTTAGCTTTGTTTGGAGAAGTCCCAGCCAATCCAAAGGAGTAGAGAGACTATTCATGCTATTTATGGGCAGAAGGTGCTAATTTAGTTATTTTAATATCATTAAAAATAATTAATTATGACAATATACAGTTGTTAATGTAAAATGCATACAGAAATGGGCAAAAGCACATATTTTTTTAGTAATTAGATCACAGTGAAGCTATCAATATTTCAAATTTTGTGCCAGCGTATACATAATCTGTGTTGGAGAAGGGAAAGTTTTTCCTTTCCGTGGGGTACTTTGGCAACTGAGAAGAAAAACTCTTCCACATAATGTGATGCAAACGCTGTGTTATATTTACATGACAGTGAATGCCGTAACAGATGCATCTCTGACAGTTTTCCAAAATCTGGAGTTTTTTTAGGTTGTTTCTCCTCATCCACTGAATTTTGGTATTCAACCTGTTAAACAGGTTTACTGTGTTAATGATGCTTTACCCTACTTACCAGAAAGCATTCCTCCGCTAAACAGCAGTAGGGAAGACGTTTCTCATGCTGTTCATCTGCATGAGGTGTTAACTCAGTTACTCTGATGTTAACATTAAGTTCGTATTTATTTTAGTTACTTATTTGTTACTTCTTGTAACCCATTTGCATGTTTTTAAATTAAGCATGTGGTGTTATTTCAGGCCTCCTGTGCCTGTATGTGCGCTGCAGGAACAATGTAGGCACGAACACGTTAATTCGGTCAAGGAAATAAGGAGAGGATATGCTGCACATTGGTGCTGAACCAAGGTCTTTCAGTTTTTCTGGGGCTTTGAGCTTCACCTAAGAATCCTGAATATTTTCTTTGGCATTCTAACCTCTAAGAAGAGCTAGTTTGAGAAACTTTTAACAGTAGATTTTTTGGGAGTGATCAGTAGGAGTCCATTTTTTTCTAAAAGGAGAATTATTTCTTTTTCTGCTAGACAGAGGCTTTGAGCTTTCTGTTTCACTGGAACATGTCTAGTTGGTGTTTGCTTGGCAACCTTTGTAGTCTTCGTGCAGCTTTTCTGTGGTTTGTTTTGATCAAATAGCGTGTGGATGGTACCTCTGAAGGCATTTTATTTGTGCAAAAATACTGTTCTCTTATTAAACCTGTGGTGATTTCCCTCTGTCGTTTTCCCATAGTTTAAAGGGACTTTCTAGTTTAATAGTTGTCAGGTTATGTCTGAGACCTCATGTATGAGACAAACGATACGTTGTTGGAAGAATTTTTCTGTTTCTTAATTAACTCAATTTAGCTGTACTGGAGCTTGTCTTTATTGGCAGATTTTGCTGGCTTTTTTCAGTAAATGAAGCTTAACTGCTGTGTCCTCTTCTACTCTCTGTCCCTTTTCTCTTTCAGTTGCACTGAATTTGCATAACATTGTGAACATTTCCTTTAATCAGAAACTGTTGCAAATATGGGTCCCCGGCGGAAAAATGTGAAACCATGCTCAGTGAACAGGGAAGGCTCCGAGTCTACGAAAGCTGATGAGCCAAAGGATTACATGAACCAACTCTCCCATGAAGTGCTTTGCCACATCTTCAGGTGAGCAGCTTGTCAGAAGTCAATCTAGTGTTTATCGTTATATTGTTTTATGGGGTTTTTTTCCAATCTTACTTGCACTGATGCTTGTGTCACAAAGTTTTCAGAAAGTGTGGATGTACCACGAGTGAACTGGTAGATACAAAGGGGTGAGAAATGGGGCATGCTGGTATGTACTAGAAAATGAAAGTATCTTTAATTAAACCACATAAAAACTATTGGGGCAAATGGTTTGGTCAGCAGTATTTCAGAACTAAAGCATCTCTTCATTTTAATATTTTATTTGTTCCTTAAATATCCTATATTCAGTGTTAAAAATTGGTGAATCATTCTGCTTAGCAAAATTTCACACTATTAGAGTACGGTCTAAAAATTCTGTTTGAATTAATGTTATTAGGTGTTGGAAATATATGAATTTGTGTAGTCATGCTTGGGATGTTCTTTAAAAAAAAAAATTCAAAAAAGGATCCACCTTTGATAAATCAGAGGGGTGTTTTTTCCTCTCCCAAAGGTACCTTCCCTTGCAGGATATCATGTGCATGGAATGCCTGTCCAGGAAGCTGAAGGAAGCAGTCACTCTTTATCTTCGAGTAGTGAAGGTTGTGGATCTGTGTGCAGGCCGTTGGTGGGAATACATGCCCACTGGTGAGTAATGCACTCACTCAAGATATGGCATTAAAGTGGTATTGAGCAAAACCGTCTGTGCTATCCTGGTGTTGTGGTTTGGTCCCAGACAGCAGCTAAGTACCACACAGCCGCTCGCTCCCCTCCAGTGGAGGAGAATCGGAGAAAAAGACAAGGAAACTCAGGGGTTAAGAACAATTTAATAATTGAAAGTAAATGAAATAAAATAATTAGATCCATAATACTAGTAATAGTAATAATATGTCATGAAAATAATAGAAAACAAATTATACAACTACTCACCACCCGCCAACTGACCTAGAGCCAGAGACGGAGAGAGAGAGCCCACCCCCCAACTTGTACTGAGCATGACGTTTTATGGAATGGAATGTCCCTTTGGTCAGTTTGGGTTAGCTGTCCTGGCTGTGTCCCCTCCCAGCTTCTTGTAGAGAACAAACTGGGAACACAGGTGCAGCATCAGAAACCAAAAAAGTCTTTGACTTGGTACAAACACTCCTTGGCAACAACTGAAAACTCAATGTTACCAATACTCTTCTCAGCCCAAATCCAAAACCTATCCTCAAACAAATCCAGAACATAACCTCATGCTAGCTACTGTGAAGAAAGTTAACTCTGTCCCAACTAAAACCAGCACCCCTGGTATTTATAACGACATACGCAGGGTAAATTTTCAAAAGCAGTAAAAGGAGTTTGATGTTAAATTCCTTTTGACTTATGTGAGATTTGGGTGGCTTCCTTGAGAATGTGGTTTGGAAAATTTATCTCTGTCTGTGTGTGTATATAAATCAGATATTGCTGTAGCAGAAATGGGGATTCTCTGTAGCAGTCTGTAAATACAATCTGTGTTTGTCTGATTGTTGTAAGGGAGTTAATCCAAGGGTTAATCCAAGAAGAGGCTGTTTGCATGCAGGCAGGAAAAAATACAGTGGAATGAGAGAGCAACTCATCTGCCAACACTTAACAATGTAAGACTAAATAAATTTTGATGTCACACCTCAAGCCATCTTCAGATCAATAGATAAATTTGGCAACCTAGGTCAACCCTGTGAGTATTAGGATTTCTGTTGGATTTAAATTACACTGCGTGGGATTTGTTGGGGGAGAAACCTAAAGTGAATATATACTCTAAAAGTCAGAGGATCTGCAAATTTACATTTATTAGGGCTGATATCAGGTAGATGGTTCTACCTAACCTAATATAGATGTAAATACAGGTAACTTGGTAGTTTAAAATCTTTTTGATGTGTTGTTTTATGTTAGAATAAAATAATCCTTTGCTTTAAGAAACTGTCATACTACTTTGACAATTGTGAGCTGTGGTGAATAGTGATGAACTGCACATGACTGATCCAGCTGGGCATTTTTGAGCCATGTAGTTGATAAAGGGAATTCCAGGAGAGAGAGACACACAAGCCCAGACAGTCCGCATTGGTGCTTCATCTGAGAAGGGAGAAAGTATAGTTAACCCTGTAGCCATGCAACTCCACTGAAGGAAGCCTATAGCAAGCCAGCACAATTCAAGGCGGAAGAGTATGTAGGTCATGATGTCTAGAATCTGGAAGTAGAAGACAAGCTATTGCTTCACTAAGTACATCTTTTGACATTGTTCTCTCTATACTGCCATATAAAGAGAACAATGTATTTGGCTTTCCCTTTACAGCTAGGTGTCTGCTGTCACACAAATACCAAATCTGTTGTTGTCATCTTAGGTTTCACTGATTCCAGTTTCCTAACGCTGCTGAGGAAGATGCCAGACATTGAACAACTTTATGGTCTTCATCCCAGGTATCTTGAAAGGCGCAGAGTCCGTGGCCATGAAGCTTTCAGCATTCCTGGAGTTTTAGAGGCTTTGCAGGCCTGTCCAAATCTGCTGGTGAGTGGTTAGACTTGAGAGAGAACCTCCTTCAGCAGCTGAGATGATGCATGTTAACAGAGCAGAACTGTGTCAGGGACTCATTGCTTCCAGGGCCTTGTGTTCACATCTGGCTGTACAGAGGAGCAGTTAATTGTGACCACATTTGCAAACGAGCACTGTTTTTAGTTGCACCAGTGGGAATCACCGGTGCTCTTAAGTCCAGAAATTAAGACTCTGATCCCCCTGCTTTTAAGAAGCTAAGTCTTGTCACAAAGTTGAAGTGAAATAACACATTGCATGATGTATAGTGTGTTGCTGAGACGTTTACATGGTTAAGTGGATGATGTTGCATGAACTGGTGTTAGACCATTTCCTTCGCTTCTTTTTATCCAGGGTGTCGAGACCTCTCATTTAGAGCTGGTGGAAGCTATTTGGACATACATGCCGCAAGTTCACATTTTAGGGAAGTTTCGTAATCGTAATGGTGCTTTTCCAATTCCTCCTGAGAATAAGCTGAAAATTCCTATAGGAGCTAAAATTCAGACTTTGCACTTAGTAGGTAAGTGTGGTAGTGGTGAAGCGGATGGCTTCAGCACAGGTGAATTTAAAGGCTTTGAAGCTCTGCAAGATCGTAATTCGTTTTTAAGAGAGGGAGTTTGGCATGTAGCATTTTTAAATGTTAGTTGCTCTCTATATAATAGCAGGTCCAAAGGGCAAATTCTAAAAAAGCGTGTTGAGAAAGTGAGGTGAAGAACTTGTGTTTAAAATGTTTACAGCTTTTCTCACATGCCACATTGCAGAGTGTTCCTTTGTAAAGCCAGAATGTTAATCCATAGAAATTTATCCTAGAGTTTGCAGTTTACACCTTGCTTAAAATGTGTGTTTTGTTTGTGTGTTATTAGGGGTGAATGTCCCCGAGATTCCTTGTATCCCAATGCTGAGGCACCTTTATTTGAAGTGGGTGAGACTCACCAAACCACAGCCTTTTAAAGATTTCCTTTGTATCAGCTTACGCACTTTTGTCATGAGGAACTGCGCCGGTAAGAGGGACTCATACATGCAGGGGATGTTTTAACATGTAGGAAATCTAATTCTGTTAAAGCTGCATAGGCACCAGCTGTAAAAGGAAATCTTAGAATACATGATTCTGAAAACAGCCATTGTTTTATTGGTGGTGTGGGACAGAAATGTGTCCAACTATTCTGTACATGATTTAGTGCTATGCAGTTCTGTTGAATTCCTGATCCAGGTGGCTATATGTGGACATTTTTTAATTCTTTAACGTGATGGATTCAATGTTGCTAAGAGAACAGCCACCTTTGTCTGTATTGGTTTGTTCTATGTAGGACCCACAAATTCTTTGAAGTACGTTCCCCTAGTGACGGGCCTGGCTTCTGCTCGAAATTTGGAACATTTAGAACTGATACGTGTTCCGTTTCTTGGAGGACTTATCCAGCACGTGGTAGAAGACAGCTGGAGATCAGGTATGAAACTTCTTATCCCTCATACTTAAAAAACCCAAGCAAATAGATAAATAAAAATATTAGCAAATACTGGGTGCATGTGAAGCTTATTATTTTAAAGGTGTCGGTTTGGAACTGTGGTTATGATGCTAAATACAGCTCTGTATTGAGTAGTGTTTTGATCTTTTAACTGCAATTAACTCCCGACTGATAAGCTAAGCTTGCAGTTGCATTTGCTGGTGCGTAGAACTAGCAGGATTGAAGGGGAGTTGCGTGTAAATGTGTGTTTTATTGATTTGCTAAAAAAGATGTGTTTTGTTAATTCACTTGTCAAGACAACACTGGTGGAAATGTGTAAGGCTTAAGTTTGGGATCTGTGACTGAAGTGAAAGAATGTTTTTTATTTGGCAGGTGGCTTTAGGAATTTGCACACTATAGTTCTGGGAGCTTGCAAGAATGCACTTGAAGTGGATCTGGGCTACCTCATCATAACTGCTGCACGAAGGTTTGGGCCTTTAGATCTTTCTTTTTCCCTTTCTCCTTTTTCAAAATAAGTATCAGTAGTGAAGTCTGAGAATGTGGAGAACCAGAAAAACCTCCAAAAATTTAAGGGATAAACATTTGAACTTTACATAACAGGAGTATTCTGCGTTTAAAAATAGCTGGAGTTATGTCTTCATGATTCACTTCGTATTAAGCCACCTTCTTAGACCTGTTTCTGAAAAGTGTGGTGCTGTCAGTCTCGCAGCTATATTGCTGTGTAACTACCGAATACTGCCATGAAGATACAGCAGGTATCCTCTTAATCCTGCTATTGCTGAAATAATGTGTTCATTTTATTACCAGAGGGCATCTTCTTGGGTGGTTTCTATGGTGATTGTGTTTTGGCATGCCTTTTAATAGGAGCAATTCTTAATTGCATTCAGGTTGCATGAAGTGCGGATCCAGCCTTCCTTGACCAAAGATGGTGTTTTTTCTGCTTTGAAGATGGCTGAACTGGAATTTCCACAGTTTGAAACTCTTCACCTAGGATACGTTGATGAATTTTTACTACAGTGTATGACATTTTTTATGTACATAAATTATTTGACACATATAAGTATTTAATCAGTTGATTTGTTTTCAGTCATTTTCTAGGAGTGATTAAAAAATAATATTAATGTACCCATACTGAGGCTGCTGATCTCATACAGCCAAATATGGTTTTCTTCACTTCCTGAAACTCTTACTGAAATTGGGAAGGTCTCAGCTTTATTGAACTGAAGTACTGATCTGATTAATTTTGCCAGACTGTACTGCAATAGGGAGCTAGAGAATCATGCTATAAAAAGCAAGTTTCTGAAACTTACTGCTGCGTTTGCTACTATCTTTTTTGTAGGTAAAATGACGAATGGAGACCTGGTGAAGTACGGCTTGGCTGATGTGGTTGAAAACCCAGGAATTATTACAGATATTGGTATGAAAGCTGTAAATGAAGTGTTTTCTTGCATCAAGTATCTGGTCATTTACAACTGCCCACATCTACATAACCCAAATAATTGGATCACAGGTATTGCATACCTTTGAAATGTTAGAGATATTACATGAATAGCTGTGATATTAAACCAGAATTTTTCTGCTCATAGTGCTGCTTGTTCTGTTTCTTAGTAAGTACAGTAGATGATGCTTGGTTTGGACTGTAATGCTGCTGGTAACAGTCAGAATGGAGGTGCAGAAGATACCTACTCTCATATCTGGAAAGGGTATAATCTAAAATAAATGAGAGAGGAATCCTTCAGGAAATGCATGTCTTCTCCTCTGCAGATCATTCGAGGTGGACGCGACTGGTTGACCTCACCCTGGTGCGATGCCATGCCATAAAGCTGGATTCTTTCAGTCAGTTCATTGAGTTATTGCCAAGCTTAGAATTCATTTCTCTGGACCAGATGTTCCGTGAACCTCCTAAGGTGAGTCTTTCAGGGAATGGTTTTCCTTTTTATTTTTGCCAGCTGATTGAAAATACGGTAAGCTCTAGCTGTTACACATTCTTTTTAACGTTGTAATTAATTAAATAGCTTGGTAAATAAATGACTCTTGTTTGCAGTTGCTTTTATCATAATATGTTAAGGAGAATGATGCTGCTTCTGCAGATGGGAGCAGTAGCAAGGTATGACTTTGTATCAATGTGTGACCAGGAAATAAGACTCACTTTGATTCTGTGTTTCTGTTGAGGTCTCTGCTGCTACTACGTTTTGCTACTGCTTTTTGTATGATTTTTTTTTTTTCTCACGCTTAGGGCTCTGTTTACAATGCTGAGGGGTTGTTATGATTTTGTAGTGGGTGAAATAGCAGTACTGTTCCCCTGTTGGAGTGCTTTCAAAGCTTACAAATTTTATTTCTTCATGTTGTCCCCTCTATCACACTGTAACACAAATCTTTGTAACAGCTGTTGTAACATATTGAAAACTTCATATGTAAAAGCCTGCTTTATTTGATCATTAATTCTATTTTGAGGCTACTGTGTTCTGGGAGGACTACGTAATTTGCTGTTTGTATTGATATCATATGTTCTCATAGCAAATGAAATACAGTTTAGTAAAGTAAGATGACATGCTTTGTGGAGTTTCCTTTCATTAGGAGCTTAACAGAGCGTAAGTTTTCTGGGTTTCCAGACTTAAGATGGACCCTTGGAATGTGTAGCATAAGGAAGTATTAGGGGCAGTTTCCCTGTTCTTCACATGCACATTGTTCTGCTGTCCTGGCTGCTACTGACAGAGAGCTTTTTCTGTTTGCATTAGGATATGTTGTCGAGATAACGTGTCCGTGTTTTCAAATCTCAACAAGCCCGTTTTGCTTTCAGGGTTGTGCTCGTGTGGGCCTAAGTGCAGGCACAGGAATTGGGGTCTCATCTGCCCTAGTCAGCAATCAGAACTCGAACAATGACAATGACAACAACAATAACCACCAGAATAACAATAACCCAAACATTCACCACAACAATCACCAACACCCAAACGACCAGAACGAGGAGAATGAGCTGCGGCAAGATGGTCAAGCTGAAGAGCAGCAGATTGCAGCTGAGGGTAATCTCTGATCTTTGTGAACCGTTGTAGAGAGGGCTTTTATTTGCACTGCCACTTACATAGGGTCCTAGGGAAGGTATGAATATGCACTGAAAGCCTGTTGCTCTTTCAGTTCCTGGTAGGTAGCTTTAATCTTTTCTGTGGGCTGTCAGCACATCTCTCATACCCGTGCGATAAAAGCTGTCTTTGTGTTGTACCTACTAGCTGTTGCAGGCCTATTACAGTTCAGTGGTTTATGTCAGTACAGATGTTAGCAATGTAGAGTTTAAGTGATACCTCTCTGTGAAAGTGTGAGGTGTTTTCTAGGCTCCTCTGGTCAGAGCTGGGAGTACATCACAGTGTCAAACGGTGCATTTTTAAACTTTCCCAGCAAAGGCAGAAGTCACTGAAGGGAATTACTATGTAAATCCTGGTTATGCTGCTCACTGCAATAGAACAAGACTTTTGGGGAGGAGTGGAAAATTTAGGAGAAATAAACTCCAAAAGTTAGGCTGGGGCTTTGGCTAAAGAGATGTAGAACAAATATATGAGAGACTTTTTGCAGCCTAGACACACACACTGAAGAAATCAAGGCAGCTATTACTTCTTTCTTGATGATTCTCTTGACTCTCTGTAGGTTCAGCTGAATTCCTCCTATGCTTATGGGCTCTGTTCTTCTGTTTCCTCTTCTTGACCTCATCTTAATCTTTTCAGCACTGAATGAGATGGAGGAGGTGGCACAGGAAGAAGGGATGGCTGCTGGACAGGGCCAGAATGAGCTCCCAGCTCACAGCCAGGCTGTTGTTCCTATGGAGGTCGACGAAGAGCAAGCAGGTAACTCTGGTTTTGGAATGAAATTACCTTTCAGTATCCCATTCTTGAGGGGTTAATTTTTTCAGTATAAGTCTGGTTTTGGATGATTTTCTTCAGCTGGTGTGTTTGGAATACTGATGCTAGCACACCTTACTGCTGTGAAGATATTTGTTGTTTTAAAGTCTGTTTTACAGTTCCCAGTTTTCTTTTGCATATGGAATAAAATATCTTGATCTTAAAGCCTTATTTTTGTGCCCAGCATAATAAAAGACTTAGAAGGCCAAAATGAGCTTGTAATGTTCCTATGTTGGTGTTAATGGCCTTACTTCTTACACTGCAGCATGTGGATTCATTTTTGCCTTTTTTTTTTCTCCCAAGCCAAAACAACTTGTTTCAGTGTTAATTTGTGCTAGTGACATCATTAGTGACACAAGACAGTCTTGATTTCTTTTATAGCCACTACTTGCTGGACAACATAATTTTCTACTAAATATGCCAACAACAAGGAGTAACATACACCTATGCTGGATCTGTTCACTTTTTCAAGATAACTCCTGAAAAGGTTATTTAACTTCATGTTCATTTCTTGTGTTGTTCACAGGCAGATATGTCATTCTGATTGGCTAATGCCTTTGGTTAGTAGCCAAGAGAGGTAACTAGTGAAGCACATTTATTCTGAAGCTTGATAATTCATGCTTCTCTTTCCCACTTCTAGCAGTGGATTTTAGAAGGGTAATTGCAGATGTTCTGACCAACATTTCTGTCCTTGTGGGGGAGGTTTCAGAGACTGCCTATAGTATGTAGTTGTGCAGTTACTCGTAGTGTTGTGGAGGAACCTTTAAGCTGTTCTGAAGCAGAGAAACATTACAGAAAACCCATGTTTTCTCTTATATTGTGACACTCTTCCCCTTCCAAACTAGAATGATTTAATGCTGAAATGCAGTGTTTTGCTCTTCCTATATTTGGATTTTAATGAGGAAGCCACAGAATAGGTGGCTAAATTGAATCAAATTCATATCTTGTCCTTTTGTGAAGCAGTTCTAAACTTCTCCAGCACTTTAATCCATGCTTTGCTTATTTTTCCGTGAACTGTTGGCATTCTTCTAATGTTTTCAGGACCAAGTGGCATTCAGCCTGTTGTGAAAGCAACACCTATTACTGTCCATGATTCGGACAGTGAGGATGAGGAAGAAAACATGGGGACTTCAAGAGCCTGCATCTCCAGCAGCATTGCACAGAATTACTCAGATGGAGAAGAGAAAAGCAGGGATCCAGTGGAAACTAGAGAACCTTCAGGTGTGGAACAGATGGGGTCCTGGGTACTATTAAGGAAAATTTATTCTTAAGCTTCAGTCTTTCCATCTTGTTCAGTTTTATTTCTAGCTTTGTGGCAGGCATGCTTGTTTATTTTCCCTCCCTACTCGTTTCTTCTTTTTATAAATCTAGAACAAAGGTGTAAGGACACATTTCTTTGAGCTCCAGTCACATAGTTGCTGTACAGAAGCACATAAATAGTGGTGCTGCACTGCTCTGCATGCAGAGACCTGCAGCTCCTCTTTCAGATTTCCAAGTGCACAGAATTTATCATGTCTGTGAAGCCACATTTGCAGCTGGGTTGTCTGTGTGATTCATCTGTCAAAGCATTGCTGCTGAAACAAAACGTGACCGTTAGGGCAAATGCATGAGAGGTGGCCATCTTTTGGTTCATGGGGGCCCTGTGGCAGTGTCCTGAAGGAGTCACTTTAAGATCAACTTTACATTGATGGGAACTTTGGAGGTTAGTTAGAATTCTCAGGGTGATGATCAGTACTGTTGTCTTCACCTCTGAACAACACTTACTGTTGTAGCATGTGTTTTTAGATTAGTAGTAGTATATATAATTATGACTCGTTCAGAGGCCTAGAACTTCATGGCAGTATGACAGTTAGAGAGAGACAAAGAAAAGGACATTCCCCAACCTCTGAGTTTACAGCTATAAGCTGCACATCTGTGACACTGAAGTCTGAGTGCTGAGTCCGATGCCGTACGGCCTTTCCAGAGACGGAGGTGACATGCCATTCCCTATGGAGTGTATTGCAATTGAAGCAGTTTCTTACATATACGAGAAAAGAGGAAGTGGAAGTCAAACTGTGATGTACAAGTAATCGACAGATAAAGTACAGGTGGTATTAAGCCTTCGTGGGTATTTAGCGAAGCAGTTAGCATAAGAATCGTGCATTGGGAAGGACTAAGAAATGGACTAATCTAGTACTGGTTTACTTTCTGCAAAGCTTAGGACGTACCAAAGCTGCAGGGATCAAGTATCCTCCTGTTGGAACTAGCATACTCCCTGCACTTCAGCCCTGTCATTTTGGTAATATTTCAGCAAAATCGGTAGTTTCAACTCGGGAATCTGTAGGGTGCTGTGGTTACAGCGTAGATGCCATTTCTGGTTTGAGGGTTGAAATAACCTGTGTTGGGAGACAATTTGCATAAACCTTTGTAGTGCCAATAATGTTTTTTCAGGCTTGGTTTAGTGTAATTAGTTGGGAGGATTAAGATAGTAGACATTAAGTTTCAACTGTGATTTGTACGCTATTCGCTATGGTTTTTTATTCATTGTAAGCAGAGACTACTGTTATCTATTGGCACCGTTTTCTGTATCCAGGAGAGGGAGCTAAGAATTGCTATTGAAAGCATTAACTTTAGTCTTCTCTGTATTACTGTCTAAGTCCTTGGATTTATTCCTTATATTTAGAAAACAGAAGCCTATTGCAGTATGTTTTTCATATTTTTGTGCTTTGACCTTTGTGACCAGTTAGCTGCTTTGTGAAAATATTAGCCTCTCTGGCAAATATGTATCTCATTTACTGACAAACATCCCAGCACATCACCACAAAAATAGCTGCAAGACATTACAGAGATTCTGCAACTGCTAGAAATGTTATTTATTCTCATAACGTAAATAGCAGCGTGGTCCTGACAAGATTTGTCATCGGCCTCTAGGCTGCCTCCTGTTTTAAGTAGTCTGACTGAGCAGCTCTCAGCATTTATTTGAACTGTGTATTAGGTTGTCTCTTTGTTCTCTCTCGCTTAACTCTTTACAGTGAGCGGTAAAGGCAAGACACCGCTGCGGAAGAGGTGCAGTGCCAGCCAAGCGGGCCAGACAAAGCAGTTCCATACCGAGGAAAGCAGCTGTGAGAAAGGTTGTCAAGTAACAAGTGAGCAGATTAAAGCAGACATGAAAGCAGCAAGTGACATGCCTGAAAGGAACAAAAGCAAAGATTCTTACCCAGGTTGCAGTAATGCTACAGGATCAACAGGAACATCCAGCTCCTGCAGTGCTGTTTCTCCTAGCCCTGACTGTGCACAGACAGCTAATAGCCACTCTGCTGGCACCAGTCCCGCAATTGGAGATGAGCCCAGGCAGTGTGTCTGCTTGCCTCGTAAACGGGAAGGTTCCGTTGAGCGAGAGACTGAGGAGAGCTCCGCTTGTTCCAGGTGTTCCTGCTACAAGGCACAGGATGCACAACAGAGGACTAGTGGGTGTTGCGATGGGGAATGCCCATCCACGAGTGCAGCCTGCAGGAACGGACCACATAGCACTGGGGCAGATTTTGCACTTAGGACTCTGCCGAACTGTGGGCCTCCAGGAGGGACAAATGATGAGAGGACTAGTGGGAGTGCCTGTGGGCTTGCCAGTGAGGAGGAGAGCACGGGCGCCCAGCGAAGGAGCTGTGAGATGGAGTATAAAGAAGAGTATCCTCGCCGACCACTCACACGAGCTAGAAGCAAGCTGTCCCATGTCCCTCTGGTGTCAGAGTCAGGTATGACCTAGATGCGTATGTTAATGTCTGAGTAAACTACTGTGCTGGCATGAGGCAGTGTTGAACAGCAACACCCACAGATAATACTGAAGTTAAACGTGACGTTTATTGGTTAATTATTTAAAACTAAGTGGTTTATCAAAGGGACAGAATATTGATGGAACAGAAATGGCTGACTTCACTGCCACAGCTAGGTAAAATAACGGATCTCTCTGAAGTGCCAGTGACTTTTTTCCTCCGTGCAAGTATTTCTGTATGTGTTATCCGTACATACTAAACAGTGTTTCATTTACTATTTTGAAAACCAAATGCAACTTCTTTTGACAGCTTCTCTCTTCCTGTGAAGGCTGTTATTCATTGAAACATAAGACTGTCTCCCCCATTAAAATTCTCCCTTTAAAAGGAAGAAGACAGCAGGTACGCTCAGATCTTAGCAAGAAGGCAAAAGTTAATAACTGATACGTTATCAACCAATAAAGAAAGCCATAAGTATAATTAAGCCAAGCTTATGCACCTGCATATTGGATTCTACTTCCAAGTGTATAAGGCATGGTGATCAAACTCAGTGAAAACTGTCTTTTTATTAAATAGGTTTATGCTTCACTCATGTAAAACAACCAATAAAGTAGAAACAAAGTCCTGAAGGGCTGGAACAAAGCCGGAAATGTTGGGAGAAAAGAATAGATGTGAGAGGGGAACTAGCTGTTTTTTCCAAATACACTTGCGTTCCAAAATAATCATATTAGTCTGGCATAGCACACTTTATAATTACCTCATATATCCAGGATTCTTAGAGAATATCGGGCAAGCAAAACAAAACTGAAAAATGAGACATGCTAGCTACAGAACTGTATGCGTTGGAGGTAGAAAAGAATGATAGCAAATTCGTATCTCTGCAAACATGGAATGATTCAAACACAGTATGTCCTAGTGTCTGTTTCCAGTTTATCTTGATGTTCCCAAGTGTTAACGAAATCTGAATCACCTAGGATATATTGTTCTGTAGCTAGATGCATCTCGGATTGAAAAATGATCTTGCTACTAAATTCAAAATGTCTGTTTTGTACCTTGCTCCATTGTGACTAGTAATTAATCTACAAAAATCTGAAGAAATAGTTCCTCTCTATCCTCATCCATTACCAAAACATGAAGTGAAGGCAGTCAGATCTAAGTATTAAATTAGGGTATCTATTTTGAAAGCATCTCTGTTTTCATGTTTCAGTTGTTAGTCAGGAAAAAGACCTGTTCTGCTTGTGGAGAAATATGTCTCAGTATTTCCTGTATTTAGCCTACACAAGTCAGAACTGTTTTTCCAGCTCCATACAATTAAGTGTATGTCTTTATGCACTTACTTCCTTCTTTGAAGCATTAGATACTAGCTGACGCTTAAGGCAGAATCTGAGATGATGTGTCATTTTTATCCTTTAAATCTGTGTTGAATACAGAGAGCACTGAGACTTCTGCCAGGCTGTTAGAGTGCTTTTCTTCACTAGGATAGGATGTACAACTCAGGAGAGGATAACCTGCAAAGACTTTGTTACAGAGTTGGAAATGGTTTTGCATAATTAGTCTAAAAATGTGCCTTGAACATGACTGCTTACTATTATTCTAGCATAAATGACATGGTGATTTTCGGCTTCTGTAACAAACCTATGTTTGGTAGTAGAAGTAGAGTTTTTTTCCCCCTAAATTACTTACTTATGTTAAACAGTAGAACAAGTCAAATATTAAAGAGGGTGAAATTTTAAAAGCATTATGAGCACAGACTAATGTGGCTAAAGGATGAGTCAAGTGTGTAATTTTGATTTTTACGTTAATAATGTAAGCCATACTTTTTCTTGTAATAAATGGGGTTTTTCTTAAACTTGTTTTAGTTTGCATCTGTAGTGAAGCAAGCTTTTCATGCTTTCAAATGCATGTTATGTTACACCTTCCATAAAGATTTCTTGGCTTGGGCTGCACCTTGAACAACTCAACACAAAATTGGAAAGTTTTTCCCTTAATATCACTAAGAAATATTTCACTATCTGTAGATACTCTAGGAACTGTCCAAAAATTCCCAGGAGATGATTCATGGGTGCCACAAGTTGATACTACATCTTTCAACCTGTGGATCCTCTAAAACAGGAGCCTGAACACTGAATGTCACCTGTTAGGTAATAGTTTACATGTATTGATGGAATTTGAGGATGTTAAGTAGGAAAAGATATATTTTTTTTCAGTGTTAATGGTAGCATAGGATGGAGTAATTCATACATAGTCTCTAATATTTTGCACTTGTCTTGGTTGTGAATCTTTGTGAACACGCCATATGTTTTAATAAAAGCGTCAAAGGTAGCTTGATTTTAGTAAACTATTGGTTTGGTCTGTTAATAACAGAAAATTAATTCTAGGGGTTTTTTTTTCTCTTAATGTAGGAAGTAAGATTGGTTATCTATCATCATTTCTTTTCAAAGCTTCATCTTTTAAATCAAGCAGGTATTTGATGTCGCAGGTACATGAAACGGAGTAAGCAGCATCTTGGGAACATCCAAGTATTTTATACCTGGTCATCCATGGCAATATTAGGAAAAACTTAGTGACAGTTGTAAAGAGCAGACTTTCCAGTAGTTTGAGATTATTCCTGCTATTTAAAACATTAAAGTATTTTGGTACTTTTGTTTGTCAAGAATTTTCTGTTTGCTGCAGAGAACCAAACCAACCTAGCAATTCAGCTTCTTTTTTGGCTCCTCATCTTTTTGTGGTGTTGAACCTGCAGGTTCAGCATTCCTGTGTTTTCATCTACAAAGAGGCCACTCCCACGCCCCAGGTTATTTAGTATGAATAATTCTGAGCAACAAACCTGAAAGTTATTTTTGTGCAAGGAAAACAGATATAGTTGTTTTCAAGTCAGGTATTTTGATCTGCTTATGTAAGAAATATATATATATTCTTATTGTACATTTTCACCTAGGGTATGCCTCTGTTCTGAAATGTAAACAGAGGAAAGATTTTTCTGGTTTTCTATTTCCAGAGGTGGCCAAACCAAAGCCACGGCAAACCACAAAGCGGAAAAGGACAGCTGACAAGTCCACAAGTACAAGTGACCCCGTTATTGAAGATGATCATGTTCAAGTAAGGTCGTTTTCCTCACTTGCTGCAGGTTTACCAGCTGGAGATGCTCATGAACAGCGATGGGATTACACAATCTCTTCTGTGTAGAGCCAGATGAGGCCCACATGCTGTTGCTGCTCTCTTTGGTCTTAACCATATAGAGGAAATTTCTGTTAGGTGCAGTGATTCTCTGACTCTGAGAAAAGCAGAGTATTAGCTAAAGCTAAGCGTGAAGTTTGTCAGGTGCTCATGGCTGTAGTGCTGCCTGACGTCCTGCCTTCCCACAGCATCCTCCTCGATGTCTTCTCCACCATTCATTTTTGAAACAACAGCAGAGGCTACTGCTGTTAAAAGAAGAAGGGCTTAGGTAATCACCTCTGGGCAACTCGGCTGTTACTTTGCAGGCTGGAGGTTCTCTTTGTGTGTAAGTAACAGTAGTTAATTCTCCTGCAGTGAAAGTCAGTTGTGGAAGGAGAAATCGCAAGGTCTGACTTGCTGTATTGGGGCTGTTTACCCAAGGCTTGTATTCTAGCCCAGCATGAGATTGCTTCAGAGGGTGACTGAACACCTAACTTAAGCTTCTCTTCTGAGCTCTGCTGTAGAAGAACCTCCCTGCGTTTATTTTCCCCTCTTTCCAGTGAAGAACATAGACTTACTAATTTAAGATGACTTTTGTGAATGTGTCCCAAAATACTTTTGGTTACTAGGATGCATTCCAGCTTTTGTGATTAGCATGTAAGGTATTATGGGGTGCATGATTTTTCTTAAAATACGCCATTTCAAAAGAACATTATTGTGATTTAAAAAAAAAATAAAATTAACTATCCATGGTTACAAGAAACAGCTTAAATTGCTGGAACTCAAAGAACCCATTGCAGAATGCTGCTTTTTTTCTCCTTACATGTGTTTACTTTGTTTTAATAGACCTCTGTTTAGTCATCTTTGTACAATTGGTCAGCTTCGTCCTAGGGCTGCTAAATTTTGCTTGAATTTTAGTGATAAAGTTGAGATAAAAAGTGAAAAGATCCTTTCTGCTTACATTCTCCTTGTGCTCAGGCTGTTGGGAATGATTCTGCCTATGTGTTTCTTGAGCTTGATGCGTGCTTTATTTTTCTAACACTGATAGTGGAAATAAAGGATTAAATAAGTTATGTATGTAATTTTCAGTACTCCATGTGAAGTTGTCATCTGAGATAGCAGAGGTAAAATACATTGAGAAGTGTGAGAAGTTCAAACTCTGATTCTCTACCGTACCTTCTTCCTGTGTTTAAACAAGAGCTACTGTCCAGAATTGCTATTTTTGTCATCCTGGTTGAAAAACAGAAATGAAATAGTAGAGGATCTGAAGTGCCTGACAGATGATACTTAGGTTTTCTGATAGAAATCATGCTTCTGCTGTAACTCCTTTTTTTAATCTTGTGAAGTTGTTCTTGTGCATTTTGTGATGTTTTCAGCAGGAAGTCTTTTTTTCTCATTGCCATCAGTAGCCTAGTCGTCTCAAGTACCCGTTGTGAACAGAAGCTGTGTTATATTGATTACTATCCAATTAATATCCTTCTGTATCTGACGGTATCTTTTAAAATTCAGTTTAATTTGTTTTCTTTGTATTTACCCTGTCATAGATTATTTCTTTTTTTTTTTTTTAATTTTCACCAGGTACTGACTTTGAAATCCAAAAACCTAGTTGGAATCACGTTGACCAATTGTGGAATAACAGATTTGGTTCTGAAAGACTGCCCCAAAATGATGTTCATACATGGTAGGTAGTTAATGTCACATGTACCTCTCCCATCTGGCATTATTAGAAATTTCTGAAAGAATTAAAGTCAGTCCACTGCTTATTTTGTATTCATCAGCTGCATTGCTGCAAGTCAAACTGATGCTTAGAACACCAAGTATTACTGCTTCTCGACTGGAGTCCCTCTTTCCTTAGACTTTGTAACAGGTTTAATAAAGATTAACATCTGAAAATCAACAGATGAAATTATGAGACAGTTAGGAAGAGGAGATGTTTATTGAAGAGTGATAATACAATAATTGGAGTTGATGAAATGAGTTTCAGCGTACCTTGTTTTTTCTCTCATTTCTTTCCTGCCTCCGTAGATTATTTAGCTGACATGATGATACTTTCCTCCTTGGTATGATAAAAATCTGTTTTAAATTATGCACTGGAGCTGCATTAGATTCACATGCCAGGGTGTGTGACTCGTCCTGTATTGAAGCGTTGGGTTATTTATTGTGTTCTGCAACATCTTCACTAAATGACACATTTTCTTCTGAAATGAAGTATCTCTACTTAGCAGAGAATGAAGAAATTACTTCTTTATTTGTTGCAGAATACTTCTTAGAACGTACGTTAAAAATTAACTAAATTTTGATTACGTGAGCAGGGTTACTGGAAAGGAAATAGCTTTATTTTACGTTGCGTGGCTTCACAATGCTCTAAATTTGATCTGATTTTGAAGTCAGTGGTTTTCAATTGTGGCAGTCCACAGACCATTTCAGGGGACTTTGTGAAAGGAAACAAAGGGAGGAAAAGGTTATTGTTAGATTAAATTTGACATGGCCTTTTAGAAGGACTCTTACAAGTTCGCAAGGTAGAAGTTTGATCATAATGTGGAAGAAACGAAGAGCCAGTCTGTTTCTTCTGTACACTTAAGTGGCCAGCTATCCAAACTGCTTCAGTAATTGTTACTTACGTTACTTGTTTGCCTTTTGAAACCGTAGACTGAAAATCTCTGATAGGAGGTCAAAGTCTTTTCAGTATTATATTTCTTTTCTTTTAATAATTTTGTTTGTTGATTTATAGCTACAAGGTGCCGTGTACTGAAACACTTAAAAGTAGAAAATGCACCCGTTGTCAATCGGTTTGACTATGCCCAGTGCAAGAAGTTAAACATGGATCAGGTTTTGGATCAGATTCTCAGGATGCCACCAGAAAGAAACCGGATCATTTATCTTCGTCCAATGCAGCAGGTGTGCAACCAACTTTCGTTTAATTATGAACAGATCTGAACTTCTGCCTGTGTTCTTTCACCACTCTTGTCCTCATGCATTTGTCAATTAATGCAAGAGATGTAAATGTTATAACACAACTCTGAGAAACTTGTTTATTAAAATTTTATCCCATCAAGGCTTTTATGGCAGAACCTGGATGATACTGAGTTTTAAGATTTAATGTTGCCATCTCTGATATTCATTGCCTCAGAAAACCTTGTAAAAAGTCAGGATGCACTGAATTCATTCCAAACTGAATATTCAAGTAACTGTAAGAATCTAGGAGCTACAACCTAGGTGCTACTAAGTCAGCGTGTAGTTTTTCAGAAGCAGAACGTAGGCATCTGAAATCTGTAATGCGTGTCCTATTAGATTTAATAACAGCAGTTAGTGTTTTGAATACTCCTTTGCTGAAAGCTGCATCCTCTTTTGATGCTAAACAGTGTTGCAAGACAGTTGTAGTACTGGGAGGCACCCTTTCCTCCCGCAGATTTTGTCTAGGAGATGTAAGCCCTGATATTTAGTGACGTGTTGAGGCCATTTGACAAGTAATTAAGGGTGCTTAATTTAAGATGTGGAATAGTTTTTTTCAACTTTTTATCACTTGAACCAGAGCATTCTGTATTTTACTGTGATGCTGCTTCTTTCATGCAAGGTAATGCTTTTTCTGGCTCGGTTTGCCTGACTGACAAGGGAAGGCTGATGTGCTACAAAAGCCAGCTTTTATTTGAAACCAGATCTCTTGCTTTAGCTCTTAGAGGACACTGGTAAAACTACTGGAGGGGAGGGAATGCACAAAAAAACCCAACACCTCCTTCCAGGCCAGAGACAAATTCTGAGAAAGTGGATGTAGTTTAGACCGTTATGTAATTTTATGAAAGTTTACATACGTATTGGAGTTACAAAACACTCAGAAAATAGACATTCTCATCAAGTTCCGCTGCTTGGGAAGATTCATAGGCAAAGCTGCACTAGGAAAATTTTACTCCATTTAACCATGTATTTGTTGATGTATGCTGTTAAAATTTCTTTTCATTGGATGTGCTACCCCAGAATTTGGGGGATGTGGTAGATGTCTGCTCTTGACTCTAAAATCCCATCTCTTTGTTTCTCTTGTTTACAACTTTGCTGCCTTTCACAGGTTGACACGTTGACGCTGGAGCAAAAGATATTTAGTGGCCCTTATCCATACCACATTTGCATAATTCATGAATTCAGTAACCCCCCTAATGTCCGCAATAAGGTGCGCGTTCGGAGCTGGATGGACACAATAGCAAATATCAACCAGTGAGTACCTGCCCCTCAGTAACTTCACACAAAAGGTATTCAGCCCTAATTGAGCAGCCGCAGCTTGAATCAAGCCGTAGACTTGCTGTATTCTGTTAGCCACATGAAAAAAAATAGTTCTTTGACCAGTGAAGGTTGAATTCTAGATGGTGTCATGTAGAATTTCAATGTCAGGATGTATCTAATACAAAACATAGATAAATAAACCTAACCATATGAAAAATACTGTAGAATTCTCCAGTTCTGTTCCATTCAGCAGTTAATGCAGTTGAATATTGGAGTAGTCAGGATGGCTGAGGGATATCTTTGACTCTGAAAACAGATTTCTTCTATTAAAAAAGAGAGAGACTGATTGATTTCAAGAAATAATGTTAGTTCTGGGGGAGATGATGTGCAATCAAGAGAACAAACTTACTTTTGAAGTTTAGTTTAGTTGCAGCTGTGTTAGCTTGTTCCTTACAGATAGAAAGCTATGCTTAAATGGTAGCTTAAGTGGTTTCTCATCTAAACAGTATGTACTCTCTATCATTACTCTCAAAAGCGAAGGGATTGCACGCTGAATTTATGAAAGGGTCTTAGAGGAGTGTTTCTACAGATTCAGGCTCATTAAAGGAAAGGTTGTGTAATAGGATTTCCCATTTGGTTTTTCTGTCTCCTGCCTTCAAACTTCCTATCGCAACAGCCTCTAATCTCTTCCTCCTTCCCTCTAGAGAGCTTATTAAATATGAATTCTTCCCTGAAGCTACACGAACTGATGAAGATCTGAAGAAATACACTAAGTATCCTTGGGGACGAGACATTTACACTCTAGAAGGTGAGTGTTTATAGAGCTGAAAGCTGATGATCAGTCTCTTGCTAAGTAAGTTTGCATCAAGTTAAAGAGACATAATAGTTCTTGTGAGAGATGTGGAGGACCTTTGACACAGACTGGGGGAATTGAAGTGAGAAGGTACTTTTCCTGCATTAGACTGACCAATCTAGGTGATACCAGTGACATTTACTTGATGAAGGGTGCTGATGCTGCAGGACTGACATTGTCCTCTTTGTATGTTTATCCTGTCTGTCTTCTAGGCATTGTGGATGGCGCCCCTTACTCCATGATTACTGACTTCCCATGGTTGAGATCACTGAGAACAGCAGAGCCAAACAGCTATGCTAGATATGACTTTGAGGATGATGAGAGAAGTGAGTCATCTTTTTTGCTGTATTCAAACAACTTCAACTTGTTGCTTGGTCCCAGGCTGATGGTGCATTCCTTTATTTTTTAGCTTTCTAATTCTTATGCTATTTTTGGTAGACTATAAATAACTACATGTAGCAGTGTTGGGAGCTGGATGAGAAGGGTCCAGCAGAATTGAGGACCAGTACTACAACATCAGAAGGATATAGACCTGTTGGAATGAGTCCAGAGGAGGCCATGAAGATGCTCAGAGGGCTGGAGCACCTCTGCTATGATGAAAGGCTGAGAGAATTGGGCTTATTCAGCCTGGAGAAGAGAAGGCTCCGGGGAGACCTTGTAGCACCTTCCAGTACCTGAAGGGGCTACAAGGAAGCTGGGGGGGACTTTTTACAAGGGTCTGTAGTGACAGGACAAGGGGTAACCGGTTTAAATTGAAAGCGGGGAGGTTTAGATTAGATATCAGGAAGAAATTCTTCCCGGAGAGGGTGAGGAGCACTGGAACAGGTTGCCCAGAGAAGCTGGGGATGCCCCATCCCTGGAAGTGTCCAAGGCCAGCCTGGATGAGGCTTGGAGCAACTTGGTCTAGTGGAAGGGGTCCCTGCCCATGGCAGGGGGGGGGAACTAGATGATCTTTAAGGTCCCTACTAACCCAAACCATTCTATGATTATTTTTTTGCTAATTTTATTTTCATTTTGTTTGAAACTGATAGAGTTAATGCTTGTCATTCAGCATGTAGTCTGAATTATAGAATATCAATACGTATTGATTTAAAAGAGTAATTGGATTAAATATGATGTCAGATCCATAAAAATAACAGACAAGACTGCTACTTTACCCAATTGCTCTTGTTTAGAAGCCATTTAAGTGATCACTGAAATGGATAACCTGAAAGCATGTGGGATGAGTCTCAGGGGGAAGCCTTTGTTATGCTCTGGGATTCCTTTCATTTGCAGACGTACCTACTTTGTGTACATTAAATGGGTATTGGAGCTGTCCAAAGGTTTAAATATGGGGAAGGCAGAATACCTTTTCTGCTTGAATAATATTCCTTAAAGGTGGTTGCTCAATGGAAGATTTTTCTGCTTGGTTTGTTTTCCAAGACTGTCTCATTTAATGCAAAACTCATTCGCTTGTGAATTTCTTTGTAGGAAAGATTGTAGTTTTTATTCTGTGTGTCTTCCACAGCTACTATTTATGCACCCCGAAGGAAAGGACAGTTGTCTGCAGACATCTGTATGGAAACGATAGGAGAAGAGATCTCCGAGCTGCGCCAGATGAAAAAAGGTGTATTCCAACGTGTGGTGGCGATCTTCATCCATTACTGTGATGTCAACGGTGAACCGGTAGAGGATGATTACATCTGAGTGGATACCCTCCCTGACCTGTCATCTCTTCCTAAATTCTGATTGGCACTGCCAGCCAAGAAAGCAGGTGGATTCTTTCCGAATGCAAAGCATTTTCTTGAAACACATACTTTGCAGTTTGCTCTCACACAGTTTGGAAAGGAGTATGTAGTAAATGTATAATGAAAAGTAAAAATTGTATACTAAGATTTGTACATAGAGGAAACAAAAAAAAAAACTTCCTAATACTGAGACTTTATTTCATATGTTTATACAATTTAATTTAAATTCCATTTTAATGAAGGCCAATAATTAGGAACAGGGAAGAATATTTGAATTTTTCAACCCATACAATTCATAGCGGGGTTGTTTTTTTTTTTTCACGTAAACAAAATCTCATTTGCTATGTTCAAAAGAGTCATCAGAGTCTCTTTTAATCTGTGCCTTTCTTGAGCATTTAAGAGTCCAGTCTGAGTAAACCTGTTGAGCACAATCTTTGTGTCTTGTGTGCATTTTTCAAAGAGAATTGTTCGACAGCTGTTGCAAAGAAGGCCAAAAGCAGAAAAAAGTACCGAAGATGGTGATCTGTGGTGATTTCTAGAGTTCATTAGAAACATATTTTGGGAAAGAGAACCCCCCACATTTAGCAGCTTGGAAACAGAAGATATATTCTGAAATATTTTGTACCATGAGATTTGATTTTAATAGTGTGTTTGATGCTGTGATATGAAAAATAAGTTGCTAATTGTTGATTCCACTTTCTATAACATAAATCTGCACATATTAACTGTCAGAAAGCTGAATTTTCCCCTAAGACAGGCAGGAAAAGGGATGTGTAATTGCTTAGCTATAGCTGTGTGAGTACAGGATCCATCTGCCTCAAGTGGTGAGTTTTCAGGCTGATTCATGCTCTCTCGTGAATGCAGATTTTTCCTACAGTCAGTCAGTAGATCCTGCCGCTCTTTGCCCCCTGTTTTTATTGTATATGGAAAACGCCTCTGGTTCCCACAGTATCTGCCGGTGGTTTGCGTGTATGCCCATAATTTGCTGCAAGTCCAGTACACAGGTGGAAAAATGCACGCGTTGGTGTTCAACCAGCTGGCTCGTGTGCCCTGAGTAACGTGCCCTGGGGGGGTGGGAAAACCGTGCTGTGCGACAGTGTCTGCGTGCGTACAGCGCTGTGAGTGCACAGGTACACCTGTCCGTGTGCCATACAGTCGGCAGCGGCCTGATCAAGCGTTTGTGCTTTCTTGGAGCTGCAGGGTTACCAGTCTAACAAATGACCCTTTCCTAACTCACTGTGGTAACAGCCACAGAGCAGAGTAGTTCGTACCGTTACACAATTTTACACGATTGTTCCTAATTTTAATTCTTTGAACTTGGGTATAAATGTGAGTAATGGGGATTTCTGTGACGTGTGGAACAGTTTTGCCTCTTCAGTTCTACAGAGCTAACAACAAAGCCAGCGTTGGTTTTCTCGGCATCTGCCCCTCTGGAAATTCTCGCGGTAACGTGGAACTAGAAATACAGTAGATAAGAGGAGGAGAATGGTGCCTAATGGAAGCCGCAAGAGACTTGGTACAGTAGCATTTTCTCACATGTGCTCTCTCTAACTGGAGGTGAAGTGCTTAATACCAGGTAACGATGTGAACGCAGTTATATTTGCTTTAATGCAGGATCAAACGTAATGGTTTTGTTGTAACAAATATATTTAACCATAAATAATATATTCAATAATAGTCAAACAAAACGTAATTGTGACCCTTTCTAGAAGCGTTTTGAGTAATCTGAGTCATCAGTTCAGTGATGTTTACTGTTTTACTGCAGCACGCACAGCAAAATGTTCCTGCGTTTCTGGAGTGTCACACCAGATCTCCATCTGGTATCTCTAACTTCAGCCTTTTGGAGAAGTATTTATACAAATAATGTACTTATTTATATTCAGTATTTCTTTCTGTAAGCAATTAAACCTTGCAGTAGTTTTAACCTTTGAAACTACACCCGTTTTACACGTAGTGGTAATGTAGGGACTAAATTAATTGTGTCCATCTCACGGGAGCTCTGGGTGACTGAGATTGTACTGAGACTGTACCTGGGATCTGCCCAGGGAGCCTGCTCTCTTGACGAAGTTCAGTACCTGAAATCGAGAAATGGAGCAAAGCAGATGAAAATAATTACTTTCCTGCTCTGTCTTCATTAGTTGAATAAATGAACATGACTGGTACATGAACGGGTGTAGTTCGTGTCAGTGGGAGCTGCTGCACAAACAGTAGTTTGCTTGCCAGTCTCTGGCTTCAGCGGTCTGCCCTTGGTGGGCATCCGCTCCCGGTGCTGCTCCAGCTGAAAAGCCATCCCAGTTGTAGGGGCTGAAAATGTCCCGATTTGTTTTCGGCTGCGCGGAACAGAAAGTTGCGGTTGTCACTCGGGATTCTGATTTCTTCCTGTGAGGATCTTGGCGTCGCTGTGCTGGGGGATGTGTGTTTACAGCGAGGATTGCTCTGACCTCCGCCCAGGTTCGCTGGTCGGCTGCGCACGCGGTGGTCGCCAGCGTTTGGCGAGGTTTTGATTTTGTTGGCTGCGGAGGGTTAACTGGATCAAGTAACTGCAAGAGCAAGGGCGTTGAAAGCTGGGAGTGAGTGTGAATTGATTCATACGCCCTTCGCTCATGTGCTCGGGTTTCTCCATCACCCGGAATCTTTTCCCGGGAGAGTTACTGCTCCTGTGTGGGGCTGGGACCCTGACCCGTGTTCGTACCGCAGCTCCGGGATGGGAGTTGTTGGGGTGGTTCGCACGTCCAGCCCCGCGGAGACGCTGGGAATGCTTTTGCTCCCCTGGCTGCGGCACGGC
>NW_010249230.1:0-7003 GCF_000690775.1 Eurypyga helias | reverse complement strand
GCTGTGCTAACGGCACTGGCTCCAGGGAGCGTCCCGAGTTAGCGGAGGATGCGGTGAGGCCAGAGGTGCGAGAGTAATGGAGCTGCTTCCTTAGTGCTCCGTAGGGGCGGCGGGGCTACCAAGTCTGTATGTATGTCCGAAATCTCTGCACAAGAGAGCTCAGTGGCGCGTCTGTGTCATGAGAAGGAACTGGGAGGAAAAACGGTCCAAAAAGCAGTTTTCTTGAACGTGAGGCAGGCTGGGAGGGCGAACTCGGGGCCACCTGGGAAGAACAAGCCTCCCTTCTGGTACACTCCTGCCTTTTCAGTGGATAAGGAGGTCCTGGGATGAGACGGTAGTGAGGAAACAGCAAAACGAGAGGTTTAGCCCTGAAGTGTGGAGGGAAGTGGTAAACGCTGGCACGTGGGACCTGGGGGAGACCAAAGCAGTGGGTTAGGCCGGTAATCTTAACGGTGCTTCGGGTGGGTGTGATGAGGCAGGCCAGGTGATGGAAAAGCCAGAAGCAAAGCTGAAATAATGGAACAAGAAAGGTTTGGGTGGGAATTCAGGGATATGAAGAGAAAGGGAGAATGCTTTGAAGAAGAAAAAGTGGTGCTTGGATGGAGTATTGAAGAAGGTTTGCCTTTTAAACAAAGTGCAGGTTAAATTACTGTGAAGAGTTTGAACTTTGAGAGAAGAAGAGGGGCTTGAGACAGCATAAGAAAGGGAATTGTGTTTCTCCGTAAGGGTCTCTGAAGGGAATCGCACAGAAAGCCTGTGTGGTGGGGTCTTGGAGAATGACCAAGGGCAGAAAGCTTGTGAGGGGTTAATTTTCATAATGCGCTGAGGTTTTCTCCTTTTCTCGGATTCTTAACAATGTCTGCAATCCTGTTTGCTTTTCTGACTCGTTTCAGATTGCAGCAAGGAGCTACGTGAACAGTTAATGGGGAGGAGTGCTGTGTTACGTTATTAGTGTGAGAACTTTCTGTTTTAATCCAGATCGTTTAAGCTCTCTCATAGTCTTTTAGCTAATACGGTTCAATGGGTTAAGTAGATTTTGGGGCACGCTGCTATTGTAAAGCTGTCGGACTACGTTACTGTTCCTCTCAGTTTGTCAAAGCCCGGTGTTGGGCTGTGCAACTGGCAAGGCCAGGTACAGAACACTGTGTGAATTGCTCTCCTCTTATATTTTGCCAGGGTTGGCTGGCTTGTCTCCCAAATTGTCTTGACACTGACAATTCCCAGTATTGTCACAACGCTTTACTCTTGCTTCTGTGATGCAAATTCCACAAAAAATGCTTTGAACAGGGTGTCCTGCTTTTGAAAGGAACAGAGAAGTGGGAATTTCTTTCTCATACCCAAAATAAACAGAAGTACTCCCTTATTAGTGGGCATAACAGGCATGTCAGGTTCGTGGTTGGTTTTGTTCTTCCTCACCTTTTGTCCAAGAATAGTTTAAGAGAACAATCTTGCTAGTTATAAAGGCAATTACAGATGTTGGCACTAAGCAGCCATGGATAATAGAGCCTTAGAGCCCAACTTTTTCATTTTAGGATGCATTTATCAGTCTATATTCAGCATTATAGTGCTGTATATATATGAAGCTCGCCTGGCATTCCTCTTGACAAATGTAGCTATTGTTAATCATACAAGCAAGAAAAGTTTGTATTTGAAACGTAATGTGAGACTTCATTATGGCAAGAATGCAAGCCCTTAAGGTTTTTAGTTTTGTTGGGAAGGAAAGCTTGTCTTTTGGTTTGGAAAGGCTTTTAGGATAGCCAGTGCTACGACAACTTAAGTGCTCTGTAATGGATCTCAGTGCTGTGTTTCTGAGGCTTCCTTTTCGATAGTGAGGAGAGGGAATGATCTGTCTGAAATAACATCAGTGCCTCTAGAATCCTTAGGCCGGCAGTCTGAGATTAATGAGGTAGAATGATTTACGGGTGACTGTGCTGCGTGTTTCCTGATTTGCTGGGCAGTTAGTATTACCTTATTGACCATTCCTCGGGGAATCTGCTAATAGTATATGAGCTGACATTTTTGGAATGGATCCAGTCATCCTTGAGAATGCAGTTGTCACAGAAGTATAATATTGACAGTGGAATGATAAGTGGGAGTTCTGGGTATGTATATAATGCGTGAACAAAGGGAATTTTAGTTCTTCATTCAGTCTTCAATCACCTCTCATCACTTTACGTTTCTTAATTCTAAAGAATGCATGTCTTTGTTTCCTGCTTTCTCGTGTCCTGGAAATTACGTTTGCTGCGGCTGCAGTTTAAAATGGATGAACTTCAGGGTGCTGGTCAAGATGCCTCATGGATCTTCAGTGTTAGCGCATTTGTTGGCTGTGGAACCAGTTGCTGATCCTGTTTTCTGCGGTCTGCTTGAGGAGCATCATTTTGCTGTAGTGTGATAATAAAATACAAGGATTTTAATTCAAATGTCCCAAATCTGCAGGAACCTAACCAGCATATAATGATTTGCAGGTTGTAGAGTATGTTTCATTTTAAAAGCTTGCTTTTTAAAAAAATGTAATTGTTAATACTCTCTGGTTAGATTTCTGTAACATCCACTGAGTTATGGAATAAGTAATTTGCTGCAGGCAGTTTGGCAGGTTAATTGTGGGGTCAGGAATCTCTTGTTCAGAACTACTGGGAAACATCTGCCCAAAGATAGCATCTTCGCGTCTGCTGTTTCGGGGTATTGTTTTGTAACATCTGCCCAAAGATAGCATCTTCACGTCTGCTGATTGTTTTGGGTATTGTTTTGTTTTTTAATGTGGTTGAAATCCATAATAATAATAGACTTTGAAACATAACAGTGTCAGCTGCTGTGACGTAGTGATACGCATTTTAATAACAGAACATCTTAGAAGTCTTTACCAATGCCACTGTTTTACTCATTGGCTTTACCAAACAGAGACTCTGGGTTTAATTAATAGGTCTCTAGTGTTTTACCCATTTTTCAGCATCATAGTTTACAGCTTGGAAACTCTTTTTGTAAGAAGTAAACTGTTTTAAACATAACCGGGCTCAGATTTAGTGTGAGGTGTATCACCCTGCCCTTCTGCCTTGTAACTGTTTTTAACTTAGTATAAGTAACTGGTGAGTAAGAATCAACTTACTGGTGACCTAGGTTTCAAAAGGAACCGGGCTTTGGATTGTCCTTCTACTCAGCTAATGCTGTGGTTCATAAAACAAGCTGTATAGAATACTGCTGAGTAGATGTAGTGTGATGATGTGATACGTAGTATCAGAGCTAATTAACTCCCACCAAGCACACACACGTGAGACCTTGCTCGCGTTCCTGAGACATAAAGGTATGCCAGCAGCTGGTGGTCAGGGAAAGAAGAATGCAGTAATAAGAAAACTGTATTTCTGTTCTGGACCTACAACAGAACTGCAGAAGGTTAAAGGATATCAATTATTATTTGAACTCTGTGAAGCACGTTTTTAACTGGAACTGGTTTGTGTGAGGCTGTATTCCACCTCCTTCCTCTTATCTAATCATAGAATCACAGAACGGTTTGGGTTGGAGGGGACCTTAAAGACCATCTAGTTCCAACCGCCCTGCCATGGGCAGGGACACCTTCCACTAGACCAGGTTGCTCAAAGCCTCATCCAGCCTGGCCTTGAACACTCCCAGGGATAGGACATCCACAGCTTCTCTGGGCAACATGAACTGGTGGCAATTCACTTTCGGAGGTAATTGCAGTGTTTCTGGCCACTTTTGTACTCAGTGTCGATTTCTTTTCCCAGATAACCTCTTGGGAATTTCCTGGGTTGACAGCTCCTGGATTCCAATATTAAACAATGGGAGCGTGTTGGACTACTTCTCAGAGCGAAGTAACCCATTCTATGACCGAACATGTAACAACGAAGTCGTCAAAATGCAGCGGATGACCTTGGACCATTTGAAGTAAGCTGTGGTTTGGAACTGCTACCTGTGCAGTGTCCTTTGTCCCTCCACGCAGAGGCTTTGATGGTTGCAGAGAAGCGTGCTGGAAACATCCTTCTGTTCTGTGCTTTTTAGTCCCACCGCTTGCTGGGAGCCCAGCTTCTTTTTTGTATTCAGGTGGCTTCTACTTCCTCTGATGCCATTTCAGGGAGGTGTTAGGCATTCTGTGTATATCCTGAAATACCAGTAAATTAGATATTTCTCTGAATTTAGAAAAGCTGTCTTCTCTCATCCTCTCAGCTCAACAGAACCCAACTAATGGTAAATGTAGTTAAATGTTTTTCTGTGGTGAATGGGGTTTATGTTAGGGGATACTTTGAGCTCATAAACAGTTTGTGTTTCAATATCCTGCTGGTTGTGTGCCAAAACTAGTACATGATTCCTCCAAAGAGCTGGCTTTTTAGTATGGATAATAAAAGTCGTGAGCGTTGTAAATAAACTGATCACAGATGGTTGTGTAATGAGATTGCAGCATGCGCAAGTTAACTTTCTTTGCAGTTCTCCATCTGCTACACTGAGCACAAGTGAGGTGTTTGAGGACTATTTAAAGACTCCGCAGTAGGATGGGGAGTGTGCAGGCTGAGCTGAAAGTTCACTGGTAAAGTCGCTTGTGCTCGGATGTGGTAGCAGAGGGGCTTTCACATCAGACACACAGGTGGTCACGTCATACCGTGGTCCTTTGTTTGTGGGTTTAAACGACATCTCGGTGGTGATAGTTATCTTTCTTGCTATTTATTTGTTTGCTAACACGTTCCACTTAGATGCTGCATCACGTTGTTGTAAACTCCCTTTGCGTACGCAGCTAGGTTTAGATAGCTAGTGCAGGAAATCCTATGGCATCTGTTACTGCACGCTATACAGACGAGCTTCCAAAGCATGAGAACTTCATCCCTTTACTGCCAAGCCCTTTGGTAGCTCTTCGTGTCCTGCAGATTTTACTTTGAGGAAGATACTTACTCTGGTTGCTACTTTTTCAGCCAGATGGTTGGAGTGGAGTACATCCTCCTTCATGCTCAAGAGCCCATTCTCTTCATTATCCGAAAGCAGCAGAGGCAATCTCCATCACAAGGTAAGGTCGGTCGGTTCTTCTCACTGTTGAGAAGGGTGATCAGTTAGTCGCTTTCATCTGTTCCTAATTTGTGTTTAAGCACTTCTGGTTCTCCTTTTCTGTCTTTACCTTAAATCTCAGTAAAAGGGTCTGAGGCTTTGCGGTGGGCTGGAGATATTTTGTCTAGCAGTGACCTTCAGTGTGCTGATAGCAGGGATTGCCATCTTGTGGTGAAACGTGAAGGGTGCATGGAAAAAGTGCTGCCCTGTGGTATAGTTTGCCATGGGAAATCAGTAATGGCGTTCATGCCATGTCGTATTTAGCTGTTAGGCTATGCAGGTGTTTTCATTTTAATTATTTGCATATAAGGCTAATGATATGCTTGCCTTGGTGTTTTGGCTATTCCTCCGAGAACTGGCTGTTCTGGAATTGTGAGGGAATCTTGACAACACCACCATTCCTTCTTACAGTGCCAATGATGACCTTTCCAAGTTTTAAATGAAATAGCTTAGCTTTTTACATTTGCATGCAACTGGCATCATTATTTCTTTTTGACCTTAAATTTGTTTGTTCATCTGTGATTAAAAAAGTAGCCACATTTCAATAATTAGTGGACTGTCTTCTGTGTTTCCTGCATGTATGTGCAAAATAATTCAGGTTGTTTGAGAGTAAGTTCTATAGAAAAGAAAGGCAAGGTTAATGCTAGTTAGTTACTAACTTTTTTTTTTAGTAACTTAGGCTCTGCAACTGCATTTTGGTCTTGTACAAGGCCTTGCCTTGTCTAGCAGTGCTGTTTTTTTGCTGTAATATGCGCCCAGCTGTCTTGGTTTGTTAATTTAGGCGGGTGTTCAGGCTTTATAAGATGCAATTACTGGCTGAATTGCGTCCTGTCGGTAAAAAGGTTCAGACAGAATCTGTTAATGCAGACGGAGGAGCTGAACAAATGTGTGTGCAGGTAGGATCCTTAGGAATGGGAAGCTGATAGCATTGCTGTAGTTTCCCAGTTGAAGAATGTTGGACAGAGTATTATCAAGGCTGTTGAGATGTTCCTCTGCGCTGCACCTCTGATGAACAAGAATTTTTGATGGGTGAGTAGAGGTTCCGAATCTGATTTAGCAAATGCCTTTGGAAGGAAGAAGTCTTTTTTTGACAGAATGTTATTAATTTAGAAAGGTGTGCTCTGTGTGGGCTTAGCTGCCATTGGGTCTGGGAAATCTCGCTAAGAGGACTGCGCAAGTTGGAGAAGGCTGAGGCCAGAAGAATGTCATCTTACGTTGTGGGTTTGTACTGGTACCAAAGGCAAGTGGAACTACTTCCAGTGCAGTTCACTTGAGTCTTCTCGTGTAGCTCTGAAAACCCCAACTCTTCTAAGGTCAATTAGTTGTTTACGGTGGGACAGGACTTAAAGCTGATGCTTTTCTATCTGCAAAGCAGATTTGAGGTTTTTTTTCCCCTTACCAGTTTATGGCTAAGGTGCAGATAAAGTACCTTGAAGAAAAAGGTTAAAAAGAAAATTTGGTGATGAGTTGAATATTGCTATTTCTGCTGCTACTGCTGAAATTCAGCAACAACTAGAGAGTCTTCAGTCAGAGCTTGTAACTTGATCCTGCCTATTTTTTCTCTCCACAGTTATTCCATTGGCTGACTACTATATTATTGCTGGAGTGATATATCAGGCACCTGACTTGGGGTCTGTCATTAACTCCAGAGCTGTAAGTGTTCTGTGTATTTGATATATATCAGTTGGTATCTGCTTTTACTTTGCTTGTTCCCCAGGCTGTTTAAAACCCTCCTTCACTGTTTTGAGGAACAGTCTCATGAAGTATACAGTAACTTAAAAAAAAACCACAACACTGGGTAATATGGTGTGCATCCCACATGGAAATGAAAGATCCTGGGGGAGTCCAGTATGGTCCAAAAAGTAGGATACATTATTGAAGGCTGAAGGATCAGAATAACTGAAGCTACACAGTTGGTGGAACAGCATGAGGTTTGAGTAATCAAAAAAAAAAAAAAAAA
>NW_010249229.1:1365-1573 GCF_000690775.1 Eurypyga helias | reverse complement strand
ATCTGTACCCCAACCTCCAACATTTGCCCCAAGGCTCGGCCACTCTTGCCCCTAAAGTCTAGGCTTGGGGTAAATGGTTGAGCTTTGAGGCAAAAGTGTTTGAGGTTCAGGGAAAAGTTGGTTGAGATTCAGGGCAAAAGGTTGAGGTCTGGGACAGAAGATGAATGTTTGGTGCAAACAGTTGAGATTCGGGGCAAATACGGGGGAG
>NW_010249229.1:0-1237 GCF_000690775.1 Eurypyga helias | reverse complement strand
TTGGCTCCGTGTCCCCAACGTCCCTGCACTCTTGCCCCCATTCCCAGCCCTTTGGCGAGACCGCTCAGCCCAGCCTGGACCCTCCCACCCATCCCAGACCCTCATTCCCCGTTTCCACCCTCGGAGTTTCCAGGCAAAACCAGTCAAAGTTCAGGACAAACTGTTATGATTTGGGGAAGATGGTTGAGGTTTGGGGCTAAACCAGTTGCACTCTGGGGCAAAGGGTCAAGTTCTGGTGCAAATGATCGAGATTTGGGGCAGTTGGTCAAGATTTGGGGCAAAAACGGTCAAAGCATGGGGAGAACGGTTCTGATTTAGGGCAAACATTTGAGGTTTGGGGCAAAAGGTTGGAGTTTGAGGGTAAACGATTGAGTTTTGGGGCAAATGGTTGAAGTTTGGGTCAAACAGTTGAGGTTTGGGGCAACATCTGTTGAGGTTTGCAGTAAAAACAGCTGAGGTTTGGGGTAAATGTTTCTGATTTGGGGAAACTGCTCATTGTTTGGGGCAAACCCAGTCACGTTTTGGAGCCAGCAGTCGAGGTTTGGGGCAGATGAACAGCCCCCACGCCCACGACACCCCCACCTACTCCTGCGCGAAACGTGATGCAGGTGCTGGAGGCCCCGACACGTATCGGGGCAGGAAAACCACCGGCGAGGGGTGTCCCGTGGGGCAGGGGGCAGCTGTGCCTGCACCACCCAGCCCTCTGTGCCAAGCTGCTTTTGCCCCAAACCTCAACCATTTTTACCCCAACCTCGACTGTTTGCCCCAAAGCTCAATAACTATTGCCCCAAACATCCTTTACCCAAAGCTCAATCTTATTTACGCTAAAACTCGACGGATTGGTCCAGAACTTGACTCCAAATTCTCAACCCTTTTCTTCACACCTTCACTGGTTTTGCCCCAAACCTCAGCTGATTGTTCCAAATCTCAACTACATTTTCCCCAGACCTCAATTCTTTAGTCCAAACCTCGACTGGTTCTGCCCCAGATCTTGACCATTTGTCCCGAAATTCGATAATTTACCTAAAGCCTTGACCATTTATATAAAACCTCAACCATGGTCTTAAAATCAGAACCATTTGACCTAAAACTCAACCGTTCTTGCCAGAACCCTCCAGGCTCAGGACAAGGATCTGATGTGGAAGCAGAGGGTCCAGGTTTGGGGTCAGAATCCGGCTGGGGGCAGGGTCTGGGTTGGTTGGGAGGGCCCAGGCTGGGCTCAAGTGTCTGGGGAAAG
>NW_010249228.1:0-37790 GCF_000690775.1 Eurypyga helias | reverse complement strand
TTTGCTAGCCAGAGTTAAAGCACAAGTTTAAACATATTATTTCCTATAGAATTTTAGTTAATTTTTGCGTAGTTTAACAACAAAGCCTACAATTCCAGGCTTTTCATTTGTTGTACTTTTTGTAGAAAAGGAAAATACTCCACAGGAGAGAACAGAAAGAAAATTAATTTTCAAGAAAATAATTTCTGTGTCTTTATGACCTCTAGTAGTATGTGTGCTAACAGCTTAGTGGTATCATTGCTATATTCTGTAGTATAAGTAGAATACTACAATTAGTTTCTACTGAGTAAGTTGTCAGGGACCAAAACCATGAGCCCTGGGTCTAGGCTTTCACCCCAAGCAAATTCGAGATTCCTGGAGACAAATAAATGTGCATCCACACTAAGCAACTAACAGTTTTCAACATTTTATTGAACAAGTGTTGAAGCTTAACTTTTAATAAAAACGCTCAACAAGGAGAGAAAAATGAGGGAAAGGCTAAGAGAAGAGAAGAGAGTGAAAGATAGAGAAGTAGAAAAGTATCACTACTGTCTTTGTACAGTGTATCCAAGGGGAATTAATTGACTGTCTTTTATAAACCTAGTTTTCCTAGGACAGTCCCTGTAAGCAGAGTGTGATTAGTGTACGCATGCAAGTGCAGTTGCTTGTTTGAGAATGTTCCAGTAATGAGTCTGGGGGTCTGTGGGCATCCCAGTGGGTGCTCCCACACATTCAGTGACCTACATTTCACTTTTTTTGACACAGACACAGAGGAGATTGTTCCAGTCATAGGGTTCTAAGATGTAGAAGTGGTGATGGGTAGAGCAATGTCCTGCCTCTGCAGGGCCTGTTCTGCACCCATCCCTCTCCCTTCTCCCAGAGCTTCTGGAGTTGTTTGATACAAAAAAACCCCACTTTATTATTGGTGTCTTACATAAGTGCTGATAAGTATGAAGCAAAGCATGATGAGACACTATGGTAGAAGGTTTACATTTATCCAGCATCATTTTGGTATTGTTGGAGGATTTTGCTCTACTAAAGGCAGTAAATTTTGCAGACTCCATACGCCAACCATTCTGCAAGGATTGTACCTTTATACCTGCCAAAGCAGGGGATTACAGTATTGTGTTGTGAGTTTATTTAGTATCTCTCCAAATCTTACAACTTCCTGGATATTCCCTGCCCCATGACCTGAAAAGTCCCTGGTAAGGGACTGAAGGCTTGGGCTGAGCTGAAATGTAGTCCTGAGCCATGGGCGGGGAGCAGGGGAGAAAGAGTCAGTAAAGCTGGACAGTGCACTCAGGGGTCTGTCACTATGTCATTCTTACAGACATTAGCATTTAGAATTTGTTATTTAGGAAAGTTCTAAGAAGGGGTTTTTGTTTGTTTGTTTTGAAAGTCATGTGAATTTGAAAAAATAGGCAGATTTGGAAATTAGTTTCTAGAAAGATGAAAAGTTTGGAGCAGACTTGGATTTAAACCACTTTGAACATTTTGACTATCATCAAGCACATTCTCATTTCTGACTAGAACTGATTAGATAACACTAAGAAACTACCATCCATACAATTTTACAGTATTGTTTTGAAAAAAATATACTTTTTCTGTGTTAGTCACTTTGGCCTATTTATGGCACATGCCTAAGGATCAACATTTCACTTGCAGTGACTTGATGCAGCAGAAGGAAAAAGGCTTATCCTCTTTACCTTTTCCAAATAGTACGCGCCATCCTGCATCAATAATTGATTTGTTTATGGTACTTACTAATTTTCAATATTGTGGCACTTTTCTAACAATAACAAGTAGAAGCATGAACGGAGAAGGTTGTTATTTACTAGCCACAGCTCAGTGCACCATATAATCAAATCCTTTGTCAGAGCATCCTGCCACATAATCAGATCTTGTGAATTGTCAAAGGCAATTTTATAAATATATATATTCATTTAAAGCCTCAGTAAGCTTGTCATGGCATGGGATAAGTATGTTTTTCTTTTATTTTTATGTTTTTCCAGTTCCTTATATATGTAGTAATTACATTGTCTTCAAATACGGTTTCTACAGTGAGAAGTAACACTATGCATCTACAGCATGCTTGTGGCTACAAAACCCCAGTTATTAGACTGGGTAGTCCATTTAAAGGTTCTTTTTACCCTATATAATGTGTTTTAAAGATTTTTATGCCATTTACCTCATTGTATAACAAACAGTGTGATGCACAGCATAAAATTAGAATCAGGAGACCCCACAAAGACTGTATATCTACCCCAGTTTTTTATGCTTTAAGATAGTAGCTTCAATTCTGGCTCTGGCAGAGAACTGAACACCTTTGGAATTTTTATTTACTAAGTAACAGATTGGAAGACTTTTTCATAAAGCTCATTTTATTGATTAGAATCATAAAGTCCAAAATTGATCTGAAACTCTGTGAGGAGGCTAGTTGATTCAAAGCAAGGGGGAAAAAAAAAAGTATTAGACAAATATGCCTAGAGGGAAAAATTTCTAAAAATCGCTGAAGGTATTGCAATAGATGATGTTAGATGTTGGAGATGTTAGAAAACACAGTAATTTTCAGTGAAAAATAAAAATGTCATGTAATGTCCTGTCTATTCAAAGCCTTTGTGAACTCAATGGCTTTAGAATCTCACATAAATACCTAAAACCCTAAGGGCTTTATTCTATCTGTATATGAGGTGTTAGTATTTGCAGTCATATAGCCCCAAAAAGATATGCTGTAAGTACTATGGAAAGTGTTTTGAACATAATTCATGTTATTTACTGTCTAGTCTCCATACATCCTCTACAACTGTCCTCTAATTGGATGATTATGATAAAGACATCTTCCAGATTAATAATAATAATAATAACGAATATGTCAGCCACAACAATAATGAGAAAAAAAGAAAGAGGAAAGAAAAAAACAGTATCAATATCCCAATTAAAATGAAGAACAACACAGCTGAAGTGCAGGAGAGTATCAGCTTCCCTCAGACAGCAGAGGCAATGAGAGCTGTGCACGCATCCAAGGTATGTTGGGGAAAGACATAACCATATCATGAAAAAAAAATAGGTCTGAAATAAGTAGTTGAAAAATATTACCAGGATTTATCTGTAAGAGATTAAACAGTATATTTTTACATAGATATATATATATACCCCATGTGAATTGGCAAAGTCGGGAAGTGAAGTGTTAGATAAACAGTAACCGATTCTTGAACACAATTACGTTAGCCCTGGTTTTCCTTACAGTCCTGATTATTGGATGTTGTGGTATGTTAATTTACTTTACAGAAGGAAGACAGAAGGGTCTAGAGAGGCCATGGTTGTATTTAATATATCTAATGCAGTGTCGTATAAATAAGTGGTGGCATCTGCATTATGAAATCACAGGGGACTTTGATTTCCATTTCAGTATCTTTAGAGTGTGAATAGATGAATTGTATACTTTAACTTTTTGTTGTTATTGTTCCTAATAGCACAATTCAGTCAGGTATATGTAAATTGGAAATTTATTTAGATGCAGGGGAGTTCAGACACTTCTGGACATATTTATGCATTGCAAAATTCCTCAGGTACCTATTTCTAGGTGTGGTGGGTTGACTCTGGCTGGATGCCAGGTGCTCGCCAAAGCCGCACTGTCACTCCCCTCCTCAGCTGGGCAGGGGAGAGAAAATATAACAAAAGGCTCATAGGTTGAGTCAAAGATGAGGAGATTACTCAGCAATTACCATCACAGGCAAAACAGACTCCATTTAGGGAAATTAATTTAATTTATTGCCAATCAAATCAGAGTAAGGTAACCTGAAAACTCTTCCCCTCCCCCCCTCCCTTCTTCCCAGGCTCAACATCACTCCCTATTTTTCTACCAACTCCACCCGAGCAGCGCAGGACAGGGAATGGGGGTTGCACTCTAACCAAAACTGCTTTGAGACTCCAACAGACATTAAAAATCCACAGATTCAGGATGTCAGTCAGGAATTAATACTACACACCAACTTAAGATCTTGGAAGCTTCATGTCCAATGACCCAAAATGTGCTATCACTCACCTAGTAAAGGGCAGGGCTCCCAACCTCGAGGAGTTTCTTTAGGTGGCGTCCCAACCTAGGGGAGACTCCCCACCTGCAGACCCGCTGCTCTGAGGAGCGACTCAAAATAACTCTGTCGGGGCTCCATTTAAACCCATCAAATCTGATCTGCAGTCATATATCGTCAGATAGACCCTCGTTGGCTGAAAACCTCAATTTCCTTATATTCAGCTCCCAAAGGTCTGACCACCACTGTGTGGGTGTGAGAAGAGCTGTGCTGGGAAGTTTGGTGGGTTGTTGTCAGGTCGTTGTCAGGTCGTTGTCAGGGTGGGTGCATCTGCCAGAGTCTCCTCAGTTACTGGCACATGGACACACAAGCCCTTGAGACCACAGCCCCAGTCCCATTGCTAGCACAGACTGTTGAATGCACACAAAAATGTACATGCACAGGTGCCAGGTGCACAAGAAGCTGACTGGGACTCCTCTGGATACCCATGGGAATTAAACCCTCTGTAGTGCTCTTAGAGACACGCACATGCCCACACAGAGACATGCCAGTGGTTTCATACCTAGAGGCTGCCAGAGTCCAGCCGGACTCCCCTGGTCACAAACTACAGAGTTAAATGGATAAAGGTTTGGATAGCTTGCAACCAAAGGGATCCTGAGAGTCAATCCATATGAGTACAGTGTGGATGATTAAGCTAAGAGGACCCAGAAGAAAATAGATCTGAATGTAAAAATCAGAGCAAACCTTTTGGTGTGGCTCAACAAAACCCTGTTGCAGGAAACGACTGGTTGGAACTGCATGAAAGACATGTGAAGTGTGTCCTGTAGTCTGCTCAGTGCTGATAAAGCATTTACTGGAGTTTTATATTCTAATGTAGGCATTATTCTTTCAGGAAAGATAATAGAACAGAATAACTGGTGAGAGATCAGTGCAGAATAATGATGATAGGTGGTCTACAAAGAAAAGAGTATTTGGAGATGATTAGTCAGGGGAAGAGAATGCTGAGGGTACCAAGATCAGACTGCTGAAAATGAGAAAGGTGTAAACTCACAGTCATGGCATTAAGACAAGGAATAATAGGTAAAAGTGAATCAAGGAATATATAGCATTAGACATCAGAAAAAAAGACTTGCCAGCAGTGAGTATAGTTAAGCAATGGTTTAAGTGAGAAGAGTGTAGGCTTTCCATAACTAGAAAATGAGACAAACGCCTGTGAGGAATGGTTTCACTGCCTTGGGCAGTGAATGGATTAGAAAACTTCTCAAGGGTCTTTCAAAGCTTATTTCCTACAAAACAACAACAAATTCCAAGCATACTAATACAATAAATTATGTTGTGACTGATACTATAAATTCTGTTGCTAGGGAAGAGCACACTCAATGCTTCTAGACAAGAATAACAACGGAAAAGAGTAAGAGGAAAAAACCCACTTACATTGTAGGGTACTTAAAAATTAGTATATGAAATGTACTTATTATTAGTTTTAGAAGACATACAGTACTGCTGGTAAAGACACAATTTCTATCCTGAAATCATAAGAAAATATATAGTTAACTGTACTGAAGCTGTATTTGTCCCTTGCGTTGTGTGTATTGACTTTTTTCAGAAGCAATTTGTCACAATGATAGACACTGAAGAAAATCTTCAGATCTCGTTTCTTAATCTGCTTGTCTAATAAGAAATATGATAGAGGGTTACAATTAAATTTTCTTATTCTTAACCTAGAGTGTGTCATTGTATCTGCTTATAAAGATAAAGAATTGTATAATCTCATGAAGGAAAAGAAAGATGCAGTTGACTAATTTTCTTATCAACAGCCATTATAATGCTTTGATATAAAAAAAACCAACTTTGGACATAAGAATTGAAACTGATAATAAGCACATATGAACCAGTTTCTGGACTAAAATTGCTAATCTTGCAAAAGGGGGCTGTTGTCATCATGACCTTCTACTAATAAACATTAAAATACAGAGCTATTTAACTTAATTTTGTAGCTATTCCTGCACTGCATGCAAATGGAATTTAATTAAAGATGAAAAAAAGTTACATTAGATAATGTTTTTGACCTCCTGCCCAATTAGTGGCTATAAATATATTGACCTCTGCTTCTGCCAAGCATATTGCAAATGAAACCAAAAATACATTAAAGAAATATATTAACTTGAGTTTGGTGGTATTAGAAAGCATTAGATGCTCTCTAAACACATCGGAGAACTTTTTTTGTCCAAAAGACCTTGCAATCTCAAGTGGCAAAGATGAGAAATGTGGAAATGAACACATAAAGCAAATGATCAGGGTAAAACTTCTTTCTGCAGTTTTTAAAGCTGCACCTTCTGTTCTTCTCAGACTTCTTGAGCTATATTGTCTGTCTTCAATATAGAACATCAGTTTCAATCCCTATGCTTTTATGATTCATCTGAATGAGCTGTAATCCTCTATCTACCTTGAAATGGAGATGGTCATTCTTTTCGTTGTAGACACATACATGACTGTAAGTGATTTGATTGTTTGTTTCTTAGAATACACATGAAAGGTGATGAGATGCTGGGTTAAAAAAGAAAGAGACTTAGAATCCAAACTGTGATGCTCTAGTTTCTATATTGGTTTTCAAGTTTTCCAGAGGTATTTGGGTGCAGGTAATTTTTGTTCAAAAACCCATTTAAACCCAGTGTGGGATATGTTTCATCCTCTTCCAATGAGAAGATGGAACACATGGGAAAAAAGACTTTTCCTGTCTCCCTTTTCCTGCCTACCAATCTGCAGAAACCATTTTGAAGTACTCTTCAAAGATTTGACTTACCAAGTAGAAGTCTACCTAGAAAGTCTGGCTTTCTTTTGCTTCCCTAACAGATGTGCGTAACACAGGTACAGAAGAATGGATTTATTTCCTATAAGTTCAATTTCTTTGTATTTGATCAATGGTTTTTTTTTTTCTTGTTAGAGGAATTTTTGCACCTACTGTATGCAATTAAGTCTTAATCTCATTGACGATGAAATGGCACTCCAGCACTCAAAGGTCAATCTTTCAGCTTTCACAATAACAATGATTGCAAAAGTACTCAGAGGCACAAAGAAAATATTTAATTCTATGCTGTAAAGAGTTGCTACTGTTCCCAGTAGAATTTAAATTGTCATTCATTAAGACATTAAAAAAAATCACAGTTAATAAAAAAGAAACATCGAAAATAAGTAAACTCAGTCAAATGCAGGAATGGCTAAGCTATCATCAAAGTAATAGTGGTTAAATGTGTTCAAATCATGTGAATAAACTTTGTCACCTCTCCCATCCATGATGGAAATCAGTGATAAAATCTTATTTAAATCAAAAAATGCATGCACACTGGCTAGTTTAACTGACTTGAAAGATGAAGACCTTGAAGTAGTTACCAGACTTATACTGAAAGGTACTAATACTGATGGTGATCTACTTTGTAAAGAATGCAGAATTCTATCCTTTATGAACATTCAGGAGTCTCAGAAAAGGAGTATTTTGTGGAAAAAGGAACTCCTGTTTGTGTTACTGTTTAAACCCTTTTGGCAGATAGGATTACTGCAATATGTCTGTCCAGCTATGTCAAGTAGATAGGTCAGTAATTCTTAGTAGCCAACTTTCTCAAAACATTGATATTTTAGGTGAAAAACTTTTGAAATGTCTAGATTTTATTATGTTGAGGATTCTGCCTTCAAAATTGGGGCTACAAACTGAACCTGAAAAAATCTACTTGCCTAAACCACTTCCTTTTTTTATATATGTATTCTTCGAAATAAACAGACAAAAGAAAGCACAGCAAACATATTTTATATATCTCAAGAACAGATCGAGGAAGGTGGGCAATGACAAATTGCCCAAGAAAGTAATCACAGTTTCAAAAGAGATGCCAAAACTCTCATATCTGACAACTGACACCAAAACCATTGAGGAAATTCATCAATATACCAAGCCTTTATTAGTATTGTGGAATAATTACTGGAGTTGACTTATAATAAATTTATATTAAAGGTCCAGCATTTTTCACGTGTTAAGTATGGAGGCATGGTATTGAAGGGGCTTTCAGGGGAAGTGCAGTTGCAGCTGGTATGCCAGGAATCCACTCCATGGTTGTTCCCTGAACAATATTGCCTGCAAAGCAGTATGGAGGGTGGATTTAATGTGATGACTTACCAGGCACTATGTATTTATACTCTCTTAAAACCTGGCAATTAAAAGACTTTTTCAGTTAGAAAATCCACTCCCTTTGAGCTTAAAATATGACACTTTCCAGCTAACTTTTTTATTAGGTCAACAAATGATCCTGAAACTATAACACTGTTACTATATTCAAAGTTCTCTATATCTAAATCTGCTGTTTTAAAAAATAGCTTACTTTTATATTTTAAGTACAGGTGTGTGTTAAATTCAAACTTACCTATGCTACACTTAAAAGAACATAGAACATGATCTAAGTATGATAACAATGGTTGAATTAAAAGTATTTTTCTGGGTTTCTTTTCGGCTTTACTGTATATATTCTTCCTGTCTTACTGTAAGTGTTTGGGTTCAGCTTTATTTATTTAAAATATTCTTTGAATCATGGATTCACAGAATATAAGGCCAGAAGGTATCATTGCAACCATCTAATCTGACTTCATAAAGACCTTATGACTGATCTTCAGAATACCCTGATTTATAATGGGTGAACTGTTTCTAATATTTTGAGGGATTGAAATTCCCTGTAGACCCTCACAACTAATGACTTTAGCATTAAAACAACTAAAACAACATAGACCAGAAATGTGCTGACTAGTCGCTTTATATGGCTATTGACATGCACGGAATACGGACATATTAAACAGATATTTCAGTCCTCTATTGAGGATGGAAAAGAGGGTAAAGAGAAAGATGATAAAGTTATGTTTCAGAATGACAAAGAAATCCCTTATGAGAGTTCAAGGCTGCTACTTCAGTTAGTTAATGATTTTCTTATTCTAGCAGTACCTTCAGACTTTGTGAAGAGACAGTGATGATTTGGGAATATCCTACAGAAAATATTAGTTGCTGAACTTAGCATGTATTTCTTAGTTGAGAAGAATAATTGAAAAAAAAATCCCTTCTTATATAAAGACACTCCTGGTTTGTGTTATATGTTGTCCAAATAGGTTCTGTTTCCACTTTTTAACAGGAGAATGAAGAAAGTTTTTTGTAGATTTTTAGGAGAAGAGAAATGTGAGTGACTGTAAGACTGTAAAAAATATGTTATATAACAAAAAAAAATCCTTGAATTCAAAAAAAGGATAGATTTGTCTTGATCACAATGGAATTGTTGTAAAGAAAACTGGTGATGGGATCTTCAGCCTGGAAGAGACCTGCAGAGATTCAGTGGTAAATATAAACTCAGAATAAAAATACAGCATAATTATAAAAGCAAGCATAAAATGTATAAAGAGTTATATTTCATTGTTTCAAACCTAAAAGTGTTAAAATTAATTCTGAATATTTTCTGTAGAAGATACAGCTCAGTTCTTAATGGTGGTTCCTTATGCCAGTGTTAATTTCATGAAGAGCACAATTTTAGCTACCTGCAGTTCTTTGCATTCAACCGGGACTCAAAGTTAAAGAAAAGAAAAATTATAATTATTATTCATTATGAAAATATTATTAGAGAAAGGCAGGGATAATTCAAAACCACAACTAAGAAAGAGATAATTACACCAGAGACAAACTCCTTTGTCTAAATATAAAATAAAAACAGCTTTCTTTCTGGTTTTACCTGTAGACAAGACTGTCACAACCTCACGTTTTGGGTTAACCCTGGTAGGCAGCTAAGCACTGCACAGCCACTTGCTTGCTCCCCCACAGTTGGATAGCTGAGAGAATCAGAAGGCTTGAGAAAATTCAAGCACTGAGATAAAGACAATTTAATAGGGAAAGCAAAAGCTGCACAGCAAAATAAAGAATTCAATCACTACTTCCCAAAGATAAATAGATATTTAGGCATATCCAGGAAAGCAGAGCTCCAATACATGTAACATTTACTTGGAAAGACAAATGTCATAACTCCAAACTTCCCCCCCGCCCCTTCCTTCTTCTCTCCCAGCTCTTATTGCTGAACATGGTGTGAGATAGCTGGGCTCAGCTGGCTCAGCTGTGTTCCCTCAAAACTTCTTGTGCACCCTCAGTCTACTTGCTGCCTGGACATTTTGACAAACAGAAAAGGCCTTGATGCTGTGTAAGCACTGCTCAACAGTATCTAGAAAAAACCCTGTGTTATTTACACTGTTTTGGTCACAAAACCAAAGCACAGCACCATATGAAGGTACTAAGCAGAAAATTAACTCTATCCCAACCAAAACCAGTACATCGTATTTCCATATTTGAAAAGTCATGACAGTCTTCTGAAGTTTCCACTGATTGGTAAAGGGGAAACATAACCCATATTTAAAAACTGAAAAAAAAGGAAGATCTAGGGAACTACAGGCCAGTCAGTCTCGCCTCTGTGTCTGGCAAGATCATGGAGCAGATCCTCCTGGAAACAATTCTAAGACACATGGAAATTGAGGAGGTGATTTGTGACAGCCAACATGGCTTCACCAAGGGCAGATCATGCCTGACAAATTTGGTGGCCTTCTATGATGGAGTCATGATTTTGGTAGATAAAGAAAGAGAAACCGATGTCATCTACCTGGACTTGTGCAAAGTGTTTTGCACTTTTACAATTAATCTCTGGTCATCTTCGTCTGGGCTGGATGAGGCTTTGAGCAACCTGGTCTAGTGGAAGGTGTCCCTGCAGGGAGGTTGGAACTAGATAATCTTTAAGATCTCTTCCAAACCAATCCATTCTATGATTCTATGATGATTTGTACATAACTTTTCACTGTATTCCTGATACATGAATATTTACAATTGGGCAAAAGATACTCATTGATGAGATGTCAGTCTTAGCTAGGTTATTGTATAGTACCTACATAATTTATAAAAAATATTTCCCGATCTTTCATAAATTCGAAATAGCAAGCTAAAAGAAACCATTCAGGGCCCTGTCATGAGAGTGAAAAATGAATGTGAGATGTGAATTTAATTCCACTGTTTATTTTGTCTTACTTAGTTTATATATCCTCTCCAGAACTAAGTGGTCTAAATGGCTCAGTATTTATGTAAAGAAGCTTCTAGTGCCTAACCATATAAATTCTTCTAAATAGTCTATACAAATTCCATGAAAGAAAACTATTATTAAGTAGCCCCTTATAAATTGGTGTCACTTTTTTCATTTGCTCCTGTGAAACCACATAGTGGAAGCATAATGACCTGAAAACCTGTGCAGATTCCGGCAGGCATCACAGGAAGAATGGAGAGAGTTTTCCTTCGCTTCTGATTCCTTACAGCAATGAGAGTGATATGGGAAGGGTAACCTTGGTTTGAAAAGCATCAGAGAATTTAGCTGGATCATCTGCAAAGGCTTTTGAAGTATTCTTTTTATCTTAAATACGTGGAAGGGGGAGGACTCTCTCATTCATGTTTTTCTAGGTTCAGAGTGGACTGTTGTCATTTTCTGTTTGGCTCCATTCCTTCACGAGTTCCTTCATTATATGTGTTGGCTGATGAATAGCCAATCTGTTACTTTGTATGCAGTGGGGTTCCACTCTTCCATCACCTTGATAGGCAGTCTTTGTTGTTGTGGTGAAAACCCTTAAAAAAAAATACATCCACTTATTTTTCTAATACATTCTTTTAGTCTCATCAGTTTTAATAAGAGCAGAAATGTTTGTTCTAATAAATCTAAACACCCAATTTCATATAAAAGCTTTCTGGCTTTTAAATTTTTTACTAAAATTGGATTGTTAAAAGTACCTTCCTTTTTAATAGTTATGTAGTCATGTTGTCTTATTGAGAATAATTGCATTGTTTCTTCTCAGCATTCTTGAGGGTAGAGGCCATTGACTATTCAATGCATATGTAAAGAAAGTTGCTTAACTATTGTCAGAAAATGAATCATTCGTTAATATAATTTTTTTATGCTTATATGGCTTTTTTATGCTTCTATGGATTTTTTTCTATTTGGTAGCCTAAATGGTCTTGCTTTATTGTACATAAATAGTTTTGTTACTGCAGAGTAAGAGTACCAGGAAATTATAACGTGTCATTTCAATAAATTTGTCATCTCAATTACATAAGAAAAAAAGAAGTACCCTATTTGGAAGGAGATGTTATTTGTAAGGTCTGATATCGTCAAGGCAATTCTCTATCCAAAGTGCACTGTTGCTGTTTCACTTTACATGCAATCTCTACACTGGGTGAAACTTAAAATACTACAGAGTCCAGTGTTTCCTTCTCATTTAAGTTATTTTTGAAGTAACCAATATATTTTTTAGAATATTTTACTATAATTGCTTCTTGTAAATTAAATTTTGAAGTCTCTAGAGAGCTTAAATGAGTGAAATCATAATCACTTTTTTAAAAAAAGAAATATTTTTTTAAATATCTTTTTGTTTTAAATTTGCAAAGAAGTAATTTTGTCATATAATCTATAGCTTTAAAATCATAGCCTCAGCTCTTGTTTGTTCTTCAATATTTTTGCAACATCCCTCTTTTTATCTCTGTGTGCGTTCACCTACAATCACAGTTTAAATCATGCAAATTTTGAGTGGTGTTTTTTTTTTAATAAACAATTATTTATATGTTAAGATGGGCTGCATGGAGGGAGAATCTGCTTTTCAAGAACACATACTTATTTTTTGGTTAGATCTTAATCAAGGAACTAATAACTTTGAAATCTGCTACACATGCTATACTTAGAATGTGCCACAGACTCAGAGAACAGATAAAACATACCATTTTTCATATTTTTTTTTTTATTTTATTAGTGTGATGGTTTTAGTTAGGATAGAGTTAATTTTCTTCGCAGTAGCTAGTATAAGACTATGTTTTGGGTTTGTACTGAGAAGAATATTGATAACACTAATGTTTTTTAGTTGTTGCTAAGGAGTGTTTATATGAAGTCAAGGATTCAGTTTCTGATACTGCACCTGTGTTCCCAGATTGTGGGGACACAGCCCAGATAGCTGATCTACACTGATCAAAGGGACATTTCATTCTATGCCATGTCATGCTCAGTGTATAGGTTGAGGGAATTGGTCACAATGGATAATCAGTGCTTGGGAACTGTTTGAGCATCAGTCAGCAGGCACTGAGCAGTTGTATCATTTTGTTTTCCTTGGTTTTTTGCCCTTTTTCTTTTATTACATAGTAGTAGTAGTAGTAGTACTTTCATTACATATTAATATTATGATTGATATTATTAGTGTAATTATTTCATATTTCACTATATTATTTATATTTCACTTTTTTCAATTATTAAACTGTTCTTCTCTCAATCCACAAGTTTTCTTTATCTTTTTCCTCCAACTCTCTCCCCCATCCCACTGGGGGTTGGGGTGAGGGGAAGGTAAGCAAGCAGCTGTGTGGTACTTGGTTGCTTAGTGGGGCTAAACCACAACAAATAGTTGGAATTAGATGAGAGAAAGTTAAAGAAGACAGAAATAATAATATCCATGTTTTATTGCCAATGGTATTATTGCCACTGATAAAGCAGACTTTTTCTTAAGTTACAGAATGTACAAAATGAATATGAAAATCTTTGTTTAAATGAGATAGCTTATAAAATACGCAACAGAACCCATGTGAATGGATTGCTGTATGTTTTAATCATGAATATAAATCACAGTGAGCAATATTTAAAGTTCAGTAATGGCCTAACGTTAAAAGAGAGCTTCCTAATGGTTTTATTCAAAATAATGAGGAATTAATATTGAAGCTGCTTCCCCTTTTCTACTTGCCAAGTTCTACCATGTGATATTTACATTAGGGTTCATTTCTTCAGACCTGTTAATGGTGGTTTTCATCTCCATTTTCCCAAGTCTTATTTCTCTTGTCTAATTATACTATATTTTCTATGATCTGAAACAGCTTCATACTTAACAGGAAAATATAATAATTTTCTTCATTGTCGTCTAATTTGGTACTTCCAAATGAGATGTACAATAAATACACTATTCCAAATGCTTTCTGTTGTTTAAAAACATTTGATTTGTTTCAAACAAATATATTTTCCCCTTGTTTGAAAAGGAATACTTCAAGAAATTTACTTAAGAGACTGAGAATGCAGTAATCAGATTTATTCTAAAAATAACTATTCCTTCAAGGGCTATAATTTTTACTACATCAAAAAGATTTCCTCTATTATAAGCAATAATATTTACAGTGACACACATATAAAGAAGGATGAATGAGTTCTTGAAAAAAAACTCACCCTAGGAATTTTTATATGTACAGTGGAGTTTGTAGCTAAATATCTCACTGAAAACATTAGTTGATTTGCATATTATAACTGTAGATTAGTTAGCCTTTCTTAGGCAATGACAAAAGAAAGCACAAAGGAACTTTAGGTTCTGCAGTAAAATTCTTTGCAGTTATAAAATGTTTTAATAGATAAGTTCAGTGACATAAAAACACAATAAAATTTTACACTGCTATGCAGCATGATCTCAATAAAATATAACAGTTAAAAAATCTTTGAAAAATCTTTTTAATTCATATAATTTCAACTTCTATGGGACAGTTCACATGATGAAAGTTTAGCACATGATTTCATGTTTTCATGAACAGACTACAATCCAGAAAAACTTCATAACATTTGCTCCTGTGGATGGCATGTGTAAAATGGATTATTATGTCAAATAAGGGAAATTAATTTCAATTTGGTTTACAAATTAGGAACGAAAAATTCCATTCTACACTTTGATTTGCATCCCAAATCAAGAATGGGTAGTCATTTTTTCTTCACAAGTACCTCATTGTTTCTTGATCAGTGAGAATTGCTCAGGTATCATTCAGCTAGAGAATAATAGAGCCTAATGAATTTATTTAAATGTCTCTTTTTGTTCCCCTATGTCTCACTAATTCATGCTCTGTTAAAGAAAAGATGTATTTACTAATAAAACTGAGAAAGAATTATAGGAGATAAACACTCAATTTTACCCTTTTTCTCCAGAACTGTTATTAAAGAAAATGCTCACAAAGAAGTTACCTGGAATATATGAAGTTAAGGCTGAATGTAATTTCTTGTTGCTTTTCCATGTATAACATGGGACACAGAACTATGTTAGACAGATGCCTGAGTGTTGCTTGAGAAGCAAAACTATGACTTGCATAGGAAGACAATTTTATTTAGTTGTTCTGAGAGGAAAAGCCTGTGGATTTTGACATTTTTCCCTTTTAGAGGGAGAATTAAATTATTCACAGAGCTCTCGAGGGACTTCTGAGCTGGGATTCTTGAAGTTAAAAGAGAAAACAAATACTGTGTTGTGGTGTTGCTCACCTTTTGACTAGACCCATGGATCCAAAATTTAGATGTAGAAGTAAATTGCCTAAAAGCCCATTGCTTGCTCTTTCCATGTTTTATATTACTCATTAATGTTAAAAAATAATCCTAATATTTTTAATATTATAAGAATATTAAATAATATTTCTCAGTTGCTTTTATCTATATCATAGATCTTCCATTCCTCCCAGCTTTTTCATTTATACATACTTTCTGTAAAAGTTTTCCTAAGAAATGGAACAATAAAAATATATTTTATGTTTTACCCAAAAATATTTGTTCCTTTGGAACCCATGTGTTAAATATAGAAAGCTTTAAAAACATAAAAACCCTGGAAGGAAAGAACCTGAAAGTATTGTTCAGACTGAATGGACGTGTAAGACCCAGGCAATCAAATATTCTAATTGGTACTTACCCTGTCTGGATGAAGTAGGCATATTTCACTTCCCTGTCATGCTCTGATCCACTGTTGCTAGGGAGAGAGGATATGACAGTAAAATGATTTTATGTACTAAAATTGATTTAAATTACAACACCCATTCTCACCATAATCCTTTTAATTGCTCTTAGGAATTATGAAATTAATTAAGAAATATCTTGTGGCATCCCCTCAATTTAAAAAATAAAATATTGATTTAACCCATTGAATGATTAGTACCTTGTGAAAAGTAATCATTTTAGCTCCTTATTTTTATGAAGGAAAAAAAAAAAGTTGAATGTGTCTAATAAAGAAATATTTCTCTTTTGCATCCATTTCACCATCTCATGCCTACCCTTATCAGCTAAACCAGATGAGATTAGTGTTGTCTGGAGTCCCATTAAGAGGAAGAAAGCCTTTATTTTTTACTTGGTAGCACTCACTTTCCTGTCATTTTCTCTCTTTCTAAGCCTTTGTGCTCAACTTAAACTGCCAGGAAAATACATTAACCTTTAAAGGGAAGTGGCAAAATAATCTGTTATATGAAGTGTAAAAAATATTTCCTTCAGCTCTAGTACTTATTTTCTTTCTATACTCATTAAATGTTTGTGCAGTGTTTACAGTTGCACACTATTAGCCAGATTTAATTAGGTGACATAGGACACAGAAATTTATGAACAGAGCCCCACCATAGCTGAAAACATATACCAGGAATTAGATGATGATGGGAATTGCAATTAAACTCATATCTGCATTGTCCAGCCCTGGGTTCCCTGAATTCTGGAGTTCTTCCCCTGTAATATTACAGGGTATCCTCAGCCTAATTGCAAATCACACTGCTTGTCAGTGACTATGAGGTGGGAAAGGATCAGAAATTCTTGCCCCTGCTCTCATTTCTTGGTTTACACCTTCTCTAGCAGTAACAGTGACAAGGTAGAAATCATTATTTCAGAGCACTGGAAAAGTCCCTTATTCTGGAATTGAGATTTTTATGGCAAATAATGCTGGTCAGGTTCCACCAGATGTGTGACACAAAATCAGCTATGCTATACCTAGAATCTAGATAAATGGTTGGCTTTAGTCCAAAGCATACATTCTATTCATCTGCAATTCTGGTATTAAAAACAAAGCGCTCCGCATTTATATGAAATGCACCTCTTTAATGAATAGCAATTAACAGAGAAAAAAAATATATTAAAAACATAAAAGTAGAGACAGCTGGGGTGGGGGAGAAATCCAGTCTGTTCAGTGCAGGCAGGATTCTGTATAAGGGTCATGAATACTACTTAAGCAATGGGCCATTAGGGCGGTGTGGTTATCATGAAATAATCTCACCCCTGGAGAGATAACTATGGACCAGATGCAGCCATGTGCTTCTAAGCACCCAGGGGTGTAGTTATCATGATAATCACACCTGCTGATTTTGCTTCATTGCCACTATAAAAATTCCTGTATTTCGCCTCAGTAAAAACATAACCCAGTGTTTAAGTATATTATTCTGACCACAGAAAATTGCCAATTAATGTGAGAATAGTTAAACAATTTAGGCTCCGGCACTACTGCAAAACCACATAAAAGTGTGGAGGATGCAGTAGGAAGTAATACTTGTAAGTTAAGCTTGAGTGAAATGGATCTTTGCTTCAGAGGAGGAAGGGTACATTAACAGATGTTAAAGGTATTTGAAAGGAAAGTTCCAATGCTCCACTGCAGCAGGACAATGCCAGAGCTCCCATCTTTGCTTTCCCAGTTGCCAAAGATTTTATCTCTTAGTGCTTAAAAAAGATAATGAAGGGCTTGCTACCAAAAAGCTTTAAGTAACTTCTTCCAAAAAAAACCAACCTTCAGCAAAGCCCTTTGGTGCCTATCTCCTGGGAAATCCCAAAGTTTTGAATTGAAAGTGTATGCAGCAAGGACCCCACTTGCTTTTGTCTTGAGACATGGATGGGATGGGCATTGGCAAAATATTCACAGTCTCCCCAGGGAGACAGCTGTCAAGTAATAATAAGGCAGCAGGGAGCAGCAGGGAACAGGGTCTGGGCTTCTGTGGGAATAACGCTGGATGTGACTTGTTTTAAAGGCTAGGGGATCCATTTAAAAAGTATGGTCTTCTCTCTTCACTGAGACAAACCTGACACAAACGAATACGTCAGACAAAACTAAACAGATGGAGTTTCATCTTTGTTGATTGAACCAAACTAAAAGGAAGAAGAGGCTTTGTTTTCTTTTCATGATCAAAACTGATTCCTTTAAAAGAAGAAAATTTCTGTTGTCTGGAAGAGGCCTGTGTGGGGGAAAAAAAAAAAAAATTAAGCCCAGACAAAATGAAATTAAATGTTTTCAGCTCATTGAGTTTTTATGACACAAGATAATGTTTTAAATATGCCTGAAATCTTGTCGGCCTCATCAAACAACATCATCTGGTAGAAATTAGAGATGTAGATTTTTCAGGTGAGAATTCTGTGACTCATCTAGGGTACAAATTTCTGTATACATATAAGCTAACACAGACAAAAGTTTAGTGCAAATTTTACCAAAAATGTTCATGAAAAAATTTACTTTTTAAGAAGATATTCTAGGCTTTTGCAGCTAGCTTTTTAAAGGTAGGATTGTGGACTCCCGAGAACATGTTACAGAAAGTACTGTCACCCACATTAGGACAGCATGGTCAGAAGCTGCTAGTCTAAGACTAAGCATGTGAGTGGACTGAAGGTTATTCTGCTGCTTTTTTCTTTATTTTCCTTATCCAGATTCCTTAATTAATCAAGATATTTGCATGAAAATTGAAGGCACAGGGAAAGCACCTATGAGAGGTCAATCATTTAAAATTACTCCAGAACACACAGAAGAAGGAGAAGATGACTCAGTAAACCATGAATAAAAGACATGGAGTGTAGAGAACTGAAGACAAAACTAGCAACACAGTTAGAAATATTAAATATATGAAGCAGAATATCACTCTAAATATAGTTAATACAGTTTTTTCATTGCTTCTTGGCTGTCAGGAGTTCATGAGAGGAACAATAATGAAGAAAACCCAATAGTTCTGAGAAATAAGCAGATAAATGGCAGAAAAAAGAAGTAAGTTACAAAGCAATGAGAATGGGAATGAATCAAAACCAAATAAAAATATTAAAAACAGAAAAAAGAAATAAAATTGGGAATAATAACTAAGGAAAATAAAAAAAAAAAAGAAATTCTACCAAAGAAAGAAAAAAATGAAAAGCAAGAGAACAATCATATATAGTGAAAGGGATAATTATAATTTTCCCTTCATCTCAGTGACTTAGTGGTGTTCACATACTGTTAGAACTTTATCTGAACTGTCATTTATTTTGGTTTGGAAAAATAAATACATTTAACAAGCCTTTTTAAAAAACTGAGCTCCCCTCACTTTTCCATATCTCTAGCTCTTACAGGGATTGCAGAAGGAAAGGCATAAATCAACTTGATCAATAAATGAAGTTGTGGAGATAGTATTGCAAATATCTTGAGGAGTCATCGGTTTTGAGTAGACTATATTAACCCTTAACTTCTTCTATACTTTTAATAGAAAACAGTTCTGAAAATGATCACCTGAACATTTAACAAGTCCTTGTATTTTTCCAGATACAAAATTCTATTTAAACACATTATTATGTTCTTTTATCTTGTTTGACTCCTTTTAACATGGTATTCATATTTACAGGTTTTTTTTTCTGAAAAATGTTGATATGCTTAAAGATACTTGAAAGTATCATTATCATTATTTTGTGTTTGTGTGTCTGTCTGAATTTTTTTTTTCCCAGGAGAATTTGTAAACTGATTCCTCAGGAGAAGACATAAAAGAGGTGAAGAACTTCCATTCTTAGATATTATTAACAAGATCCAAATATGACTCTGTTTTGATACTTCTTAGAAGTATTTAAAAAAATAGAGGGAAACTAGGTAGGGGAAACTAAAGTTAAATACTATAAAGCTATGTAAGGGATGATCTTTGCCATGCAGGATGTAATTCATAATAAGTCATTGCTAAGGACAATGGTAGAGCAAAAGGAAAGGAAGGACATAATTTGTAAAATACTCAAATTCTTGTCAAAAACTCTTCTGATTCTGTGGGCTTTAGTTTATGAGCTTATCCTCATTTGACCATTCAGTTTGAAATAAAAGATATTTGAAGGGCTCTACCACTGGATACAAAACTGCCAGAAAAAAATGTTGGTAACTCCAAAGCATATAATTTTCAAAGTCCAAGTCAGTCCCTTATTTTTTGAGCAGAGAAAGTAAGAAAACATTCAAAAATTTTATGGCTGAGCTGAGTCTAGGATTTCATAATAGGAACAAGAGCACTGGAAAGTGACATGCAATTCTTCTTTGTCTGTCTTCCTACTCAGAAAGAAAAGTATGAGGCGTGAACAGATTATGCAGGAATAACATATTTTATGGTTTTGTTAACACTGGTGATCCATTTACTTAAGAATCCTTGAGCAGTAGCTCCATTTAGTCTGATCTGATTTTTTAAAGGATGCTTAGTTGCCAGATGAGTTTTCTAGCCATTTGAAAGTATTTAAGAGTTAACTTAGCTCTCTCTTTCACATGTGTTCTCTGAGAGGGATTCTGGGGAATAAGGAAGAAGAATCTAGTAAGGCAATTTCCTTAAAAAAGCGGGCAGACATAAGATTTTCTAATTAACTCCTCTCGCCTATTTTAGCTTATGCAGATGTAAGTTATCTAATTGCTACTTTATTGGCTCTGCATAGATTGGTTGTCTTTTAATGGCATCTGTATGTTTTTTGCTTCACTGGCATTATAGGACCCATTGCTGCGATCTGTGTAGGAAAGCTATATTGCCTGAGTTTGAGAGAGAAGACAATTACATACTAAAAGCTCAACACACAATCTCTTATTTTTTGTTCTTTAGTGTAAGAACTAGGACAAGCAAAGCAGCTCCATGATCTGAGTCTAACTTTACCACATCTCCTATAACAGGCCTATTTACCTATCTGCTTGTACCCACAACACCCAGAGTGCAGGAGCATACAATTGGTTTATTTTGTACTAAGAAATAATATGCACAAATAATCTGATGAATGCAAATATTCTACAACTCAGAATATTCTGCTTTGATAATGGCATTAGTCATTACCTTCCTTTCCGTTGTCTTATTTCAGCATCTTCCCTTATTACAGTTCAAAATGTGAACACCAAGAATAGCTTTCCCAGAATAACAGGAAAATAATAACAGAGGACAGAAAAGTATGTGTGTGAAAAGGGGAGAGAAAGCAGGGATCTTAGCAAGAGAACAAAACAGAATAACACTATTCAAGAGAAGAAGTGAGAAGGAGAGAATAGAGGGAAAGGTGAGGCATACAGCATTATGATTATTAGTAAGAATGGAAAAAACATTGTGTTTCAGCAATAAAACATGCTGAAATTGAAGGTATTTTGAGCTCCTGTCAAGATGGGAGATTAAATGCAAGTACAGTTACATTTGATATAGTATAAAGAATTTATGAGTCCGAAAGTTCTGGGAAACTTGTAATGACAAGACAAAAAGTAGTGCTGAACAGAGGCTCTTTGATAAGGAGGGAACTTGATAGACCTTTCCTAAAAGGGAGAAAAAAAGTCTGTATAGAGGTGATACACAAAGAGGTAGCATGTAAAAATGGCAATAGATGCTTTGGATACGAACAAGGAAGAATAAGCAGACACCTTCAACTGTGTCAGTGAGGAAGTGGGTTTCAAAAAAATCCATGGAAACAGTAAAAGTTGTAGGGAATAATGGGGTTCAGAGTCAGGCCTCTGCCACATATTATGGACAGCGGGAGCCTAAAGGAACTTGCTGTAATGCCACAACACCTTTTAAAGAACTTGAATACAGTGCTTAGCACTTCCCAGTTACAGAGAATGACATCACTTTAGCTTTGGGATGGGCTGATATTTAAAGGTTTGTGTTTTAAAATAGAATGCTCTGAATAAGCAAGCTGTTGAAGTTTAGTTTGTTTAGTTCATTGATTTATATTATTCTAGTAAACCTGATACTTCTCCCCTTTAATAACCACTTGAGAAACAAGATGTCTGTTCAGTGAGAATAGTAAATTTGTGGTTTACTTTACTGTTTTTTCGATACTACTGTTCTGCCTCTGTTGTTAATTTAACCTTGTTCATTTTTTAAAATTTATTTTCTGACTTTTATCAGCAATCAAACCTGCTATCAGAATTGAGAATGAATGGTTTCCTCCAAAGCAAATTATAATTTGAACTACTAATGTTCGAGGACAAGTAGTACTCCAAGAAGATTGCTTTTGTAAGTGACTAAATACAAAAGTGAAACAGAAGTGTCAGGCAACCACAGAAACAGTTTTTTAAGACTATATTCGATTGTTACAGATGTTAGCTTTTTTCCTAGAGTTCAATGAGTTAACGTTTATAAAATGAACACAATAATATAATTTATAAACATTTGTAAAGAGAAAATAACAGTGAAATCTGTCATACTGAAGTAAATTTCACATCCCAAATTTAAACAAGGGTTATGAGTGTTCTAGCAATCCTCAGGCCTCTTAGTTTGGACATGCAAAAACAGTGTCTAGATAGAGATGGAGAAAATCCTTTAGGAAGAAACTCAGTGCCAGCTTGGGTACAAGAAAATGCTGTTCAGTGTTAATGAACTATGTGCTGCCAAATCGTTACTCATCCTTACTATGTTTAGGTCACTCAGCCTGACAGCTGTAATCACCACCTTTCATCTTAGGCAGGAAAAGTAAGAACATGGTTAAACCACTACATAACTCCTCCCCAAGAACACAGCTCTGTGCAAAGAAGAGCTTACCTAGGTAATGAAGATGCTTTTCTGGCCAGTGTTTTGCCTGGAGGCATAAACAAAGGAAGTACTGATTAAATGGTAAAATCAAATTATTTTCTGCCCTCATGACACTGTGCATTGCCCTCCTTAGTCATGCTTGTGGTACCAGGTACTAAATCAAATCACAATAATGTTTTTGCTTACAATATGCCACTGCAGTTGTAGCTGGGCACAAAGAAAACAACTCAGGAAACAGGACTGTGGAGATTACAGACTGAGTGGGTGTAGCTTTCTGAGAAATACACATATAGCAGTGAAGAGAAGATAACTTTGCCCTGAGCTAAAAAGAAAGCTAAAGAGTTTCTAGGTGCATACTGCCTAAAAAGATCCCAGAGCAGTGAAAAGTACTTTGCTTTATTGTTTGATTTCTGCTGTGTTCAGGGAATCAAAACTGTATTTGTAAAGAGAATTTCATCAAGAGAGTAATGCCTGACTGGATCATCATTTTCTCATCTTCAGTAGAATGACTCACAAAAAGCTGAATTTTGCTAGCTCTACAAAAGAAGAGACAATAGAATATCAGCTGCAACATTATGAATTACAGTCTCTTAGGACTTCTGTGATCCAGATTTGGTTCCCAGTTTCATGTGAGCTTTGGCTGTGCTGACGGAAATTCTTACTGACACTGCAGACCTTCTTGCAAGAAAAAATGACACTAGCTTACATATTCCAGTTATCTTCGGGCAAAAGACAATAATTGATCTTGAACTAACAGATTCTCTAAAATACCTACCTGTTGTCCTTCCTATTTATCTTATTGAGGAGTGAGGCACTCATTACCAAACCAGGTCGATGACACAATATTGGTAACTTGTTCGTACTGAGGTTCTGCTACACCAGGTAGCACCATTAGATTAAGCCACTCCATAAAGTTGAGTTCTATCTCAAGAATCAGCTTTCAAAGACGCCATAGATACTTCCAAAGCAGTACTAAGCATCTTCCAGAATCCTGTAAAAATCCTGAAGTTGATAGTTTTCAGCCCTCAAGACATTTCAAAGCAGTGTCTCAGTCCTCTGCTTGTCCTCACTGTGTTGTCCTACAGGTTTAGCGCCTGTCGCTAATACACACTGTTGTGTGCTCTACATGCCAGATGGGTCTTCTTAAGACGAGAATGCTACTGCATGCATATATTTTTCTGGGTGGACGAGAGGTTTCCAATGCTAAGAAACAGAGAAGCCACCATGAGAATGCATTTACAGAATTCCAACCTGGGATAGAAGTAATCTACCAGAAAAATCCACTACGACTGCCAAGGTAGGTTACCAAAGTTTCTATGTCTCCATTAAAAGATAATTTCCTGTAACATACAGATTAACCCTATCCAGCTATATTAATTGTCACCCACTTAAAACCTGTTTTGCAGTCTGTGCTTTTCTGCAGATGTGAATTTCATGCTAAATGTAAATGGTGTTGCTCTCTTCATGCCTGGGAGAATGAAAGGATATCAAAAGCATTACATACTCCAGGGAAAAAGGCACAGGTTGTGAAGAAACCACTGTGGGCTAAATAACTTTCACTTTCAGTTTTGAAATAAGGTTTATTCTGCTTATTATACCATTGATCTTCACAGTCTTGTATTTTGGAGCCATTTTTATGGGCACTTTACAAATGAATAGAGATATGAGATTAAATGATAATATCAATTTTGTATGGTAAATAACCTGCATAATTCAGATGGAAGATAAATTTAAAATTACATAGATGACACCACAAAAACATGGAGTTGAAAATAAAACTGGAACCATGTACTGACTTAATCTAAATATTTTATTTTTGTTTTAACCTTGTTTATTGTGAAACATGAGCAATCTCCTTGTTCATTAGTATTTGTATCAATGTTTGTCCAAAGAAGAAATGGAAAATGTACTCTACCCTCAGATGTCCTGTTATATATTCTTTTGCCTTGTTTTAGTTTATTCATCACATACTAAAGTGTAATAGACAGTGAAAACAGGTGAACAACCTATGTAACATATTTTCATATATTGGAGCTGTACAATTATGTGACAGCAGGTACTGATAAATTTTGGTATAGTTGTAATTTTTCCACAACACGAACACTAAACTATTGTGCTCCACATTGAATCAGCTCAGCACACAAAGTCCAGCCTTCAAGGATTCCCACTTGCTAAATAAAATTCTACTTCAGGTTCTGTCAAATACTTTTTCTAGAGAATTATAAAGGAAACAATACTGTTCACTGATGATAACAAATTACAAGCTAGTGTAAGCTGACAGAAAAAAAGGAAATAAAATTGATCTTCAGTGAAATTCAGTAGTGGAACCAGAAAACGAAGCAGATTTTTAAAGTGACCAAATTCAAAATAAATGAACAAAATGTTCAAAGTTAAAACTATTTTTCATTAAAGAACAATAGCTCTAAAACTTAAGACTATTTTTGAATTTGTTTTTCCTCTACCTGCTGCATTTTGAACATCTTTAGGAAGAGTTTTTGCAATGAAGTCTTCTCATCATAGATTTGTGAATTACATTTCTCAACCCTGAAATGTTGACCCTGTCTTTCCAGAAAGCCCAAAGGAGTTCCACAAAGTGAAATAATCTACTATTACACTTCAGTATGATTGGAGCACAATTTGCAAAGACAAGACTTCCAGGGCAACTTACATTTTATTGTCAAAGTGTATGTTAGGTATTTGTTTACAATTACCAGAAACAACTTGAAAAGCAAAGATGCACAGATATTGTAGGAAGTAAATTATCTGTACATATGTAATTACATGCTTATCATAGTTACCATGACACCTCATTACACGGAAAGGTAAAATATAGACTTTCCATCTCTTTCAGGTTATAGTATTATTATAGCAAAATATTGCTTTATTCTTAGTCTGGCATTGCTACCCTTATAACTAGGAGTATGAATTCTTATCACTAAAGTCCCTCATTTTTGACTTCCTGACACTGAGTCTAAGATTGGCTTATACTCTCTTGCTGTAACCATTCCATTTTGTTGTAATCATGTAAGAGTTGGTGACTAATTTACTTGACAGTCCAGTGCAACTGGTGGGATGCAGTAGTCCTTTGCTGGAAATCAGTGAAGTTGGTTGGAACTAGATATCGTATATACTTATATATATCCGTATGTAAGCAGGGTTGTACTTGTTCCATGGCATCATTCTCAATTTCTGACAGTAAAATCCATTACAGATTAAAAAATAATCTTGTAAAATAAAACTTAAGTATAATCTGAATGTTATGAAAATAAACTGATGTTTCCATTAGGGAACTGAAAAAAAGAAAAATGGGCCAAATCTTCTTGAAGGCCTCTATTGCATATGCAACATCACTGTAGCTCTAATTAATAATATACTCTAGCTACGTAAAAAAATGTATTTAAATATAATATTTTTTTTTACTGTGAAAAAAGTTACCGAGCCATTATATGAATGATTTAGAGAGAATCATGTTTCTTATTCCATCACATTAAGAGAATGTACTTATATTAAAGACATCTCTGAATTTTTTATCTGAACTGCATACAAAAGGCCATTGCTCTAATGCCATCTAACACGTCAGATTCAAATACTAAATTCATACTACAAATTAAAAAAGACGAATTGCTCATGATCTATGTAGGAGCAAGTTCAGAATTATTCAGTGAATACATTGCCTTTGTACAGCTGCTTACACATGTTAATAATTCCAGTTATGTATTTCTTTGTAACCCAAAATGTTCTTCATATCATCAGAAGCTAATGCACTAAAATCTGTTGATTTTTCCTTACGTCATTTCTAAACATTCTTGATTCACTACATAATATTGCTGCATTCAAGAAAAACCATTCCCAATTGACTGCATACAATACAAGAATAAGCTTGTGTTCCCTAATCAATACTCCAGCATGTTCAAAATTATGTATGAAAACTCAACAGAAAAAGGAAAGTGGACTTTTACTGGAAATTATTATAGTGAATATACACTTTGAAAAATGTATTTATAGGGATACAAAAACATGTCTGGCTGATGTAGGAAAAAAGTATGTCCTCCTCTTAATGAAGCAGAGTTTATTTCTGCTGTCACGAAGATTGGTGGTGCTAGATTTAGTTTCACCTGAAAGCTGTAAGTGATGTGACATAAGCACTTACTGAAATACAGAGTGGCTTGCACCCAACCTAAGGACTTTTTCAGAATGTTTATTAGAAAATAAAACCATCCACACTCAAATTATAACTTGAGTTGAGTAGCCCACCTCCTAGTTCCAAGAACCCCATCTCCTTGTTCCTTTTTTCCATTTCTTTTGATTTCCACATATCCTTGTCCGAGAAGTGGTATTCTGGATTTTGTAGAGAGAAAGGTTATGAGGCTTTGCCTGCTGACTGTGGAGGCAGAGGGCAAGCCCAAATCTACACACTGCTGAAAGCTTAACAGTTTTGAGCTGAACTTCATATTGATCTTTTCAGACATGTATTTTCTGATCTAGGTCAAGTGAGTTAGGCTGAGATTTATTCCAGCAAAGAGTGTCCTTTTGGTGGCTTTGGTAAGATTAGGAATTTTTTTTTTTTTTTAATCATGTGAGTCTGCATTATGTTATGCCTTTAGAAGAACCTTTAAACTGTCTTATAGCAGGGGTGTGCAAGTTAATGAATGTGTAGTTTTTGGACTACCTTGACTAAAGAGAGTGAGTTGTTTCCTCTCTGACTGGATGTGTGGTTAAAATAAAGGTTTTGAGCACAGGGGAAAAAAATGTTCCTGAATTTCTTTTTATAAAGGGAATGTGTCTGGCCAAGGGTATCATAAGATGAGACTTAAGACTTTAAAGTGACACTGATCAATTAGATATGTAGACACAACTTGCACATGTATCATTTTATTATTTTTCAAGTTTGCTTTGGGATATCTTTGGTGAGATTAAGGTTAGAAAACACAGCTCAACCCCTGTTGGGATTTTTTTGTTGGTTGTTTTTTGAGTGCCATAGTAATTCAGAGGAGTAGCAAGACAAAAGCTTTGTGTGTCAAACCTCTGCTTTTAATATCAGTTTCAATTTTGGCTAAGCAAAACTGGGTTTGCATATAAGTCCATTAGCAAGAATTTCAGGGTTATCCTCTAATTGCAGCATTCTGCCTAAAAGATGCAGTTTAGATGTTAGTGCCTTTTTTTTTTTCTTCCCCCCGGTCCCCCCCATATGTTCTGCCTATGACCCTGGCTAGTTTTTCACTACATTCAAGTTGTAAAATATTCTGACTTAAACTTAGCAATAATTTCTCACTTTTGAGCACTAACACACCCAGAAATATTACTATTAGAATTTTTAAATTAGTAACATAGGAAATGCAGTGAAGGCTGAAAAATTATGAGAAAACTATATTATACCTCCCTCATCTAACACTGTTATATGTAAATGTATATATGCTCTGACATAATCAAATATGACAGAGCTAGAAAGACAAACAAAGTAAATATAAAGTCAATTTTACAAGAGTAATGGTAATATCATTGCTGCAAAAGACAGTGAAAAAAACCAAAAACCTTCAAAAAGTCAGTAGGAATTAATTAAAATAACAATGGAATGTAAAATCCAAGGGCTAAGCCATGTGAATTTTATCTTAAAGCACCTTCACATTAATTCATAAATAGTACAGGTTATTAATAGGCTATAATAAAGGATGTTGGGAAAGTACGGCAAGTATGGGTTCTACAGGAAAAAGAACAACATGTGATTTATCAAGTTTCACTGTCATCGTTTTGAAGTTTTACTAAAATCTTTAGACTGAGTGGCTGGAAGGTCCCTGGGCAACCTACCTATTTGCCAGATAAAAAAAAAGTACATGTATACTTACTTTGCACTGGCTTAGTACTTAGAAATTGTTCTAGAAATTGCAGTTGCTTGGCCATTTTCAGGGAGATGTAATCACACATTTCCTAAGCTTGAGCATGAAAGAGAATCTAACCCTACATAAGATCCCCAATTGTTATTCATATATTCATTGTGTTGTACTTGTTCATTTCTGTCAGCTGTTGACTTTAGGATTTCATTGGTTTGTTTGTCATTAAAGGCATTATCTTTCCAATCAATAATAAATAACATCTAGGAAAAGAAACAAACAAAAGAACAAACAAACAAACACACAGAGGCCAGAACTCGGTGTCTGGAGAAATGTACGTCTCTGTGTAAAAAAAAACCCACCACAGTTGTAAAAAGAAGACCCTTATTCATATCCCCTTTAATAACACTCAAAGCCAGCATAAAATAATTTCAGATTGTTCATTTTTCTAATTTTTTCTTTTCTAGCTGAAGCTTTTTACAAGTCTGTTTCTAAAAGAAGAATCTTCTTACCAGCATCTGAAATTCTAGCCCTTCTGCAAGACTTAGAGAGAGGCAGACTGAATATAAGATGAAGAAAGATTTAATGGTAGGAACCAAGAATGTGAAGTTGATGTGAAAGAACCATTCCAGATTTTGATCTGATCTTCTTTCTTGTTTTTCATATTTTGAATAAAAACTCTATAGGTCAGCACAGGAAGAAAAAATTATGCAGTTTCTGCAAAGAGCTTTTTAAAATGTATCTCTCTGAGTAGCAGCAATTTTGGAAATTATTGGTCAGGAATTGCAGTTAACATTCCTTCTTTAGTTTTGCTTTGTCTTAGAGATCACTCTTTAATCATTCTCTTCTTTCCCATTGCTGTAGACTGAACTATTCTTACATTGTTGAATATTTACTCATACTCTTTCCAGTAAATGACTTATGAAAGCTTGTGCTTACCAGTAGAAGAGTTTCTACTCTAACATAATATATTAGTACTTGTACAATGAGCAAGTTTTCCCCTAAGTGCTAATGCTTCTGTGCATGTCAGCATACCTTTCTCTCTGTGGCTGACCCACAAAGCTTTAAGTCTGCTTCTCTTCCAGCTGTCTACTCAAGCTTTGTCATTGCAGATGAGAGATGCAACTGAAATTATTTAAATAATTACATACATTGCTGAGTCTGTTCTCTGGCCTAGATTTATCTTTGTTTTAGTTAAAAGTTAGCATAGGCTGTAATTGCAGTTTAATGCTTTCCTAAGAACAATTTTGGACTCTGTGAACAGGGTGGCAATGTGGCAATTCGGGCAACATTTTGAAGGTGAAAGCAATACAGTATTTTCTTTACTCATCTTTCTGAAGATGGATGTTGTTCTTTAATAATTTAAGTCCTTTTGCATTCTGGTTAGTTTCTCAGAGTCCTGCATCTTCCTCCATTCCATTCTATTCGGAGAACATCCAGATGGTCCTTTAAATTGATTTGGGGAAAAGTAATCATTAGTTGAATCAAAGTGTTTTTATACAGCTTTCCAGAATGAGATACCAAAAGTTAGAAGGTTCTTAAAGCAGTCACTGTGGTTACTACAGTTTCAGCAGGGATTGATATTTTACATAAACTTGAGAAAAGTCACTGGCTTTTAATTGCCTTCAAAAAGCAGACAGCTTATTTGATTGTGAGGTTTTTTCTGCTAAATCTTGAAAGAACTGTTGGCATTGCATTACCTACTTTTTAGGTCCTTTACATATTTAGAAACTTTTTACCATGCAGCTGACCTCATCTGGGCCTCTTTCCCAAACCTCACTCTACTTACTAATTAATCTTAATGCCAAAAGCCTAGTTTTTTGGTTTATTGTTAGTCTTCTATAACAAAGTTGTACCACAAGATGGATTTATAAAACCTTAAGTAGATCTTAGCAGATGGTTTTGCTGCCAGGTGTCAAATTTATTCCTGTGAGTATGCAGTAAATACTTCGTTAGAGGTAAAATTCATCGTCTCTGTACAGAACGGTAAGGGTTGGAAGAGATCTTCGGAGTTCATCTAGTCCACCAAGCCCCCTGCCAAAGCAGATTCATCTAGAGCAGGTTGGACAGGAACAAATTCAGGTGAGTTTGGAATATCTTCAGAGAAGGAGACTCCACAACCCCCTGGGCAGCCCATTCCAGTGCTCTGCCACCCTCAAGTGATGAAATTTTTCTTCATGTTGAGTTGGAATTTCCTGCATTATAGTTTGTACCTTTTGCCCCTTGTTGCTGAGCATCACTGAAAAGAGTCAGTCCCCATCCTCTTAACACCCACCTTTTAGATGTTCATAAACATTGATGAGATCCCCTCAGTCTTCTCTTCTCCAGGCTAAACAGACTCAGCCCTCTCAGCCTTTCCTCATAAGAGAGGTGCTCCATTCCCTTAGTCATCTTTGTAGCCCTCTGATGGGCTCTTTCCAGTAGTTCCCTGTCTTAAACTGGGGAGCCCAGAACCAGACACAATACTCCAGATGTGGCACCACTAGGACAGAGGAAAGCGGGACAATGACCTCCCTTGACCTGTTGGCCACACTCTTCTTAATGCACCCCAGGATGTCACTGGCCTTCTTGGACACAAGGGCACATTGCTGGTTCATGGTGAACAGATTGCCCCCAGCACTCCCAGGTCTTTCTCTGCAAAGCAAAGTTCTTGAGTTATTAAAGGTATTAAGAATTAGAACACTGTTTCCCACACCTGCAAAATATCCACCCAAAAGTTTCCTTTTTTTTTTTTTAATTTGTTTTGTTTCCTTTCTTTCTCTAGCATTGTTTTGGTCAAATTTCTTCATAATCTGAATAGTTTTTAAGGTAACCATTAGGTGGTATTTACTTTTAATACCCTGTGTATACACTTCCAGACCCCATAAAAATTATTGTAACTGTTCAGTGATTTGCAGTGTTTGTGGAAGTTCAGTAGTTTTCTAGACACCGTGTGATACAAGATTGCAAGGACAGCTGTTTATAAGCTTCTAATTCAAAGTTAATGATATGATCTACAGAGACTAATATGTTCTTTTATAATTCACATCATTGCTGAGATGTCCTCTTATTGAATCCTCTTATCCTGCCAAATAAACTTGTGTCCACATTTATTCTTCCTGTCCTAGATTTCAGCCTTTTTTAAGGAAGGAAGAAAAGAAAAAGTGGTTAAGACAGTACTTTCCTTTGATGTTTTATTTATTGCTCCACACTTGCACTACTGGATGTCATTAGAGAACTCTACTAACAGAAAGAGAACATACTCTGCTGTACAGTATGAGTCTACTCTTCTATTGGATATCAGGTTCGAAGCAGATGTGAAATAAATAGTTCTAATTTGTATTGAGCTATGTAAAATTAATTATCCCCAAAAGCAGATTGAAATTATTATTTTATTTAAAGGTCTCTTCTCTTTCATTTTCAATGGTTTTCCGAGCACAAGCAAAACTCCAGCAGTTGTGGAGGGGAAATAATTTTTTAAATAATAACTTTTTAATATAAATATTAGATTTAATATTTTAACTATGCAAACAATGTGTTTTTTCCCTCTAATATACAATGTAAACATGAAACAAACAGGTTCGGGCCTAGGAAGCCAAGGAAATCTGGAATGAGAAGAAAAGGAAGTGAAAAAATCTGTGAATGTTAGTGTTACACCTTCACTTACAGTACAAAACATGGAACAGGATGCAGAACATGATGCACCTACTAACGGTTTGTTCTCATTTTTTCTCTTGTTCTGGCCACAAAGACCTATGTAAGGGTTATATGTTGAGATATGATCTATACATGTAATTCCCATGAAAACCTCGAGAATCTGTGCCCTAACTCTTAATCTTATCTTTCTGTCAGTTGCTTAAGTTACTCAAACACAGAAAATTTCACGCCTGTGGATGCAAAGAAGAGCTTGAAGGCATGAAACAGCACAAAGTAATCCCTGTGAACTACCAATGGAACTGCAGTAAGTTGCCATTTGAAAGTGAAAGTTCACTAAATATAGGTAAGAATACAAAATTGTCTGTACTACTATGATGTATCGCTCTTTAGATCAGATACAGCTCCCACTACGTTGATCAGATCATTTCAAGTGATTTAGATACATCTTCTCTCCTGTTGTCTTCAATATGTATCTTTTATTCTTCTCCCGTGATATCTCCTGTATTGCAATGTGACACCTTAAAAATCTAGGGCATTCTGTTAAACCCATGTCTATGATGTTCATGCAGTATAAACTGGATACAACTCAGTTTGCAGCGGTAATAGTACATTAAATCTTAATGTGCAATTGTTAGCCCTCTCCCCTCCTTCTTCATCTTATACAAGCCCTTAAGTTATTTTCTAGCTTTACCCATAAAAAATATTTTTTCCTTTTAGTATAAAATAAGGCTCTTGTGTTTGCTTCCTTTTTATAAAAAGTGTTATTCCTGAGTACATTGTAATTTTGAATACCTGCATGCATTAAATCATTCCTCATTATTCCTTTTTGCATAATGCTTTATAAACTTTTTCTCTTAATCCTTCCCTATTCTTTGTAACCTTCTATTTTAACTTTTCTTAGGCTGTTTTTTCAGCTCCTCAGTCCAGATACCAATGTCAGATTTGTTCCCACGGCATCCCTTGTTTTCAGCAATCACATTTTTGCTTGTTTCCATGCCAGAGATCATGCTGTGTTTTCATCCCACAGTTCTTCCCTGAGGATCTACTGTGATGCCAAAAAGAAATCAGCCAGCTAATAATGACAACAGTTATAATTTTCTACAGGGTTTGTTTTTTAAAGTCTCATCCCTTTATCTTGTTTGAGGGTGGTTAGCTCATAACTTTATTCTTCATATTTGTTACTTTTTACTTTATGTTCAGAAAATGCTACTTACAAAAGCTGGTATCAGTTAAAACACTCAATAAAAAGAGGGCTAGCATTCAGATATTCTTTCAAAGGAAGGTATAACTCACATCCTTACTCATATAAATTTTCACAGACCTCCAACCTCTCCCATCTCTCTCTTCCACACTTAACTAGAAATCACGAGTAAATCCCTTAAAGCATTCTGTAACTCTGTTCTAAATATATATGTCACTTTCTGATCAGAACATCACCTTCTAACTGTCAAGTGCCATTCAGTTTTGGGTTGAATCACAAAGGATGAAAATGATTTCTTGAGACAAATTTGGGAAGGTAATTCTCAAAAATCTAAATAAGCCTGATGAAAATAGTTGTTTGTACAGTCACTCTGAAGCTGTTATCCTAAAAGAAATTTCAACTATATAATTTTTTTTCCTTCCAGATGGTGGGGGAGCCACAGGGATATTGCCAGAACTAATTGCTGATTATTATAAACAAAGATACATTTTATATAAAAACCCAAAAAATAACTGAACCTTTTGTTCTCTAGAAAATGATTGTCATCATTAGGGAGTATAAGTGTTTATTTCCATGTGATAATATAATTCAACTAATATAGAATGTAATTGTTTTGAAAAAAAAGGAGAAAAAATAACCTCAAGCCAGCTTTGTGGCTGGGTGGGGAAATATAAACCCTGAACTGAACTTAATTGTTATTACAGATGAATGATTTGGGACTCATTTATATGTGATTTGTTTTCTTCTGTTAGCTATGTCTTACCCCTGCATTATACATGTAAGCCCAGGTGTTATGACTTAGTCTTCATGTTGCCCATACCCTCTGTATTGCCATTAAATACATACCTATACAACTAACAAGTTCTAGATCTAGAAGTAGTTTAGCTTTAATATTCACCCACTTTTTCTGTTTCTCTCTTTTGTGTTTTGGATAGACTAAGCTGATGGACTGCTTTTATGAAAGGTGTTTTACTCCTTCTCTTACATGCAGCTTTAAGGGGTATAAAGAACCTCTCTCCACCTTTTTTCTTGTCTCTGAATGCACAGAAATCCCTTTTTCACCTTTTCTGTAGGATTTTGAAATGGACAGTAAAGAATAATGCCCTAGGAAAATAACTTAATTCCTGATTTTTCATAATCTTTATTGATGTCATCTTAATTTGCAGAGGTAATATTTGGGCTTGCTGGACTACATCAGGTTTCATAGAAATCAAGATTTGTGTGGCCGAGATCTTTAAGATTTACTTATGGAAGATCGGTTAACTTGTTACAGAGACCTTTGGATGCTGAATGCTGCAGAACAGCCAAGTATACTGGAAGAGTAGGTTTCTAATATATTATGACCCAAATTAAATCTACAGTGAAGATAGAAATAATCTTCCATACATAATGTATTTTGTGTGCAGAAAACTCTGCTGTTCATTTAGACATTTCAGAACAGATAAGGACTCAAGCACATTTAGGGAATAAATAATATTATTTTTATATAATCCATTGTTACTTTTATTGGCCTAAGTAATTAGAATCCATCCCAGTAATAGTAAAAGTGTGCCTTCCAGAAGCATACACCCACACAGGCAAAAGGGATTTTTTGCATGTCATAGGTTCTGCAACAACTTCCTGGAGCTATACAGTTCATCTGCAAATGAATTTCACTTTGTGCATAAGTACGATATACACACTGAAGGGAACTGGAACAAATTGGAACTTTATTCCACAATGGGAATAAAATATTTTTCCTGATTGCAGCTTTTCCCAAGAACTAAGCAAATTAGGGAAATAAATGCCATTAAGTAAAATTAGTTTTTACGCTATTTAACAGGTGTTTTGGTCTATTTTACCCTGAGGGTAGATCACAAAGCAGTCCAAAAAGTTAATTGTTCAATAATTGTACAGTTTGCACATATATTTCCAGCAGTTTAGCCTACAGTTTAGTTCTGTTAAACTTCTGTCATCTATCTTTGGACCTGCTCTTTCTTTAATGCATACAAGTATTATAACAAATAATAGCTTAACTTTATTTTGAAAACATTTGCATCTGGTATTACCTGAAACACTGGATAAACCATCAGAGAACTATAACTGGAATTAATAACTATAGTAACAATTATATTCCTTAGGGCATCACTAGAAGAAAAATAGTATTCCCTACTCATTTTCCAATACAAATTTTCCTGACAGACTGAGAATCACAAAGAGAATAAACTGTTTCATGCTGCAAAATATAGCCCCTGAAAACCTTGTCCAAGAGAAACAGAAGATGGACCTGTTAGTGTAGAAATATATGTTCAGCCCACAAAAATATGCAGATATTTTTCACAGTGCAATGATCTGATATTAAAATACCACAAAAAAATCCCAACACTCCCACCCTAAATTAAAAAAAAAAAAAAACACAAAACAAAACAAACCCTCCCTGAACACAGTGTAAGAATATCATCCAGCAGTACATCTGTAAGGATCTACCTTTCTGTCTCCCATCCATGCAATATATGCCCCAAATACATGAAAAATACACTGTTGTCTAGAAAAACAAAATAAAACCTAAACAACAGTGAAACAATACAGATTCTTTCTTATATAGTCAGCAGTGCACATACACTACTAAAAATAGCTTTTCATTTTTTTTCTGCCTGAAATGGGGTTACGGTAAGCTTTTGTGCATCATATACCATTTAAGCAATCAGCAAACTATTATACAAATACCAATGCCATAAATTTTTTTGATTTCTTTTTCTTGTATAATAGTAGTAAGCAAAGCTGTCGAGAAATGGAAATAATTCATAACCTGGTGCCCCAGGATCGAAACATTTATGCTGTTCCTTTCTATTCAGCCATGAGAATGAGTTCTTGTCTCATATCTCATGGCAAAAGCCCTGAAGGGATTTCTTCTCCTCTCCTGGCCCATCCTTTTACAAAAACATTGAGTCAGAATTGTTGCTTGCCTCAGTCAATGTCTCCTCAAGGTAAAATTTAAATAAAATTTTGAGAAAAGATGCTAACATTTAAATGGACAGTTCTGTACATTTCTGGTTTTAGATACTTTCTGAGAAATTTTGTAAATCTTCAGATGCTGAACATTTATACTTCAGAGAACACAACAACAAAACTTCACAAAAAGGTAGGTGACACAGCTAATTCTTGTAAGCATAATAGAATAGTAATGTGGAAAGCTACTTAGTCTGTGGTAAAAGTTTGAGTTATTCCTCATTCAAATACCATACCTTTTTCTTTGAGTTTTCAAGAGCTCATAGCTTAATCTAATTCCTTTAATTGTTATCTATGTATTGTAAATAAAGACTTGCACAATAAATATACCTTGCACTATATACATAAGAAAGTAAAGTTAATGCTGATGTATGAAGCACTGACATAAAATTTCCTTTAAAATCTGTAATAAATCCCTTTCTATTTAGAATATTTTTCCACTTTTTTCCACTGGATTGACCTATTATAGGAAAATCAGTACTACCAGCTAATTAACGGTTCAATTTTAAATTTCTGCAAACTATCTCATAATGATTACTCTAATATTATGCCTAGGTATTATTATTGTTGCAGGGAATAGTTTTGCATTTTTGCTTTTAATTTATGAATAGATCCTTGCAGTTTTACAAAACTGCAAAATTAATTAAATATTTAAATAAATAGGTTAATAAATAGGATAAATTTGTTGCACAATATTCTCCCTCAGCACTTACTACCTACAGTTAAGAAAAATTTGTACTAGTCTATGTTTTCTTGTTGGTGAAAGTAACAACTGCTTCACCATAAATTCTTTGTCAGTAGGATCGCCTGTTCCACTTAGGTATGATGTAGAAGCCCAACAGAGGGATTTATACATTTTAAAACTGTGACTTTAGATAGGGTTATAAACAACTTAGTGGATGGCCATGTTTTCTTTAACAATTCATAAGCTACTTGATAGGTCTATGTGATGGGTTTAGTCAGGAAAGTGTCAACTCCCATTACAGTGGCTGGTATGAAACACTGTTCCTGTATATACACTGAGAAAAGTACTGGTAAGATGCCTTTTTAGCTGGCTCTGGTGAGTGCCTGCACCAAATTCAAGGTCTCTCTCAGCTTCTGACACTGCAGCTGCATTCCCAACTCTCTCTTGCTGTGGGTAATGTGGGGGTAACAGCTCAGACAGCTGACCCAAACTGACTGAAGGAGTATTTCGTTCCATAGCATATCATGCTCGGGGCACAAGTGGGGAGTGGGTCTGGGAGCCATTACTCTTTCACTTTTACTTTCTAACACTCACTCTAACTCTTTTGTTAGCTGCTTTGTTAACTCTTTTGCTGGCTCGTTCATGAGTGAGTTGGTGGGTCTGTCAGTTTTCCCAGTCATGCTGTCACTGACATGGTTCGCTCGGAATCTACGGCCATATCTCTCAGGCTATGGCCCTTGGGCTGTGGTTCTCGGGGTCTCTGGCTCTGACTCTCACTTGTTGGAACCTGTATTTACATTGGTCAGTGGGTGCTCAGAAATTGTATCATATTTTATCATATGATTTATTTCCTATTATTTTAATTACT
>NW_010249227.1:0-18646 GCF_000690775.1 Eurypyga helias | reverse complement strand
GAACTTCGCCAGACCGCCACGACTGAAATCTGGAGAAGAAGAAATGCAGAAAAACCTAAATCCTGCACAGCCTGAAAGGCAAGTCTTTCATGCTGTTCTTTCCCTCTTCTAAAGCTATCCTTAACTTTTCCTGAGTTCTGAGCTGACAGTTAGATAGAACTACCTATTTATAATATGGAAGTATCAAGTGGTAATCATTTAGTATTTGTCATTATGTATAAGTTGTTTTTCTGTGTCACTTACATATAAAAAAGTCTTGTATCGTCAACACTGAATTTCTTCTCCTTTACTGTCCAGACTATTATGAGGTACCTGTTTTCCCTTCTTTTTCTGTCTGGTATTATTGGTAAACTTAAGTAATCTTATTCAGCCTTTTCAGATTGTTAATGAGCATTCAGGAGCATGAGTTCTAGCGTTCCAAAAGTGACCTCCCTTTGTGAAGAAACCTGATTAATTATATACTTTTTCTACTTAAAAGAAGGTTTTTTTTAATATTGGTTTCAATTTGGACAGTTTAAACTTCCATGTTTGCAACAATTCGGTGTGTTTTTTAAAAAAATTGTACTACATCTATCTTCAACATTTCAAGGAGTGGAATGGGAGGTTTCTTGGATAATTCCACGACCCATTTTTTTCAGTGTTTACTTAGAGTTAGTATTGGGATAGAGCTAATGAGTGCTTTTTTCATTATTTTATTAAAACTACCTTTCTTGTCATTGCTTAAAGAGTGAGTAGTGTGTTCTGGGATGTTATATAAACTGAAAAAAAGTATGTCTCCAACTAATAAGGGGAAATAGATCTTTCTGTATATGCTGAACTGACAAGAAATAGTTCCGTTTGCATCTTGCTTTCCTAATGTTATAACACTGGACTGGACTTTCCAAATCTGGTGACTTTTTCAGTATGTTTAGTTTGTAGTTTCATGGCTGTTTGACATGTTTCAGTTTCTTATATAATCCTTTTTACTCCCTAGTGTTTACAGCATCCAATACAAATAGCAGTTGTTTTCATTCTTAAATGGAGAGAGAAATAAGGCACCTCATTCCTAAATAAACCATCAAACCATTTAATATATTAATGCAATACATTATTTAAAACCTTTCTCTTTGTAGTATGCAACTGAATACCATGATCAAGGCAAGGAAAGGAAAACTGCAAAAGACAATGCAGTATTGTAACAATAGCTTAGACTCAAGTTAAAAATGTATCATTAAATCAGAAAATGAGTAATCAGCATTTTTTTTTCAGTGCAATATTGTGTTGTCTTCATAATACTATAGCAGCTTTGTGTGATGAATGTTGCAGGTGTGGAGTTGCATCTGTTACTACTAACTGTTCTTACTAAAATACCTATAGGAGTTTTATAACCAGAAGCCTTAGTGCTGTATGCATGTAAGTAGGTCTGTTTGTATTTAGACGTTTATGTTTAATTACATCAGTTTTCAGTCTGGTTATTGTTAATGATGCTTGAAGAACTCTTCTCCAAATGTCTTTGTTTCTGTATTTTCCAAAATGAGTGGTTAGTGCTACATCTTTTAACTTATATACAACTTCATAGGAAAAAATGTACTGGTTAATTACATTAACAACATTGATAGGATCTGAAAAATAGTTTTTCTTGCAGTCTGGAAGTTAGTACCATTTATTCATTTGAATTTATATAAACAGCACTTCAGTGAAAGTTACTTTTCACCATCCTATAATTTTTTTCAGCTCTTGTGGGAGTTATATATAAAATACTTGGTTGAGAATAGGAGAAGATGGGCTTCTATGAGGCAGAATATCCCATTTCAATCAAAAGTGCAGATTTTTGACTGTTTACTCTGAAACTTTCTGAAAGAACTTTCCTGGTCAGGTTACCTAAATTCAAGCAAAAGTTCCTTGACAGGCTGTTGTTACCAGATAAAAAATTGGGTCTGTTTGAGAACGAGGTTCTTGAGCTGATACATAATTCCCCCTCTCAGTTTTATTCAGATTATTATTTCCTTTACTAAGCAGTCATTCTGATTAACTTGGGTCTGCTGCTGTATGAAGTACTTTTTTGTTTGTTTGTTTGTTTTTGAAGCTCTTTGTTGCTTACTGAGTGGGTAGATAGTTCTGGTAGGCTGCTTGCTAACAAAAGTGTGTTTGTGAGACTTACTGTAGCATGTCACAAGGTTGTTTATCTTTACAGTATGAGAGATGGACTGAAACTTGTGACTGTGTTTCATTGTGCTCCAAACAGAGAAAACACTGATTGAAAATGAATTTTGTATTAAATTTTAGTATGAGCAGACTTAGGAAAACTTTCTGCTTAGCAACACCAATGAGTAGCTGGTAGCCAAGAAATGTAAAACATGTAATGTTCAAGCATAAATGCTGTTAGAATTTGCTCTTTATCATTGCATTAGCCTTTCCTTGTGTGGAAGTTCCTGAATGCTTATTAGATTAAATGTTTCAAATACAGCTTCTAAAATGCTTATTAATTTCCCTGAACTGGAGGAGGGAAAAGGCTAATAAAACAGTAAGGCTGTCAGGGAGGCAAATGAGGAAATAGTTAATGTGTAACCAGGAGTTCGTTCTTCTGCTTAAACGTTCCATTAAATGGACTGAGCAAGTATTGGTAAATATCTGTTTGTAAGGATGTGTATCATTAGGAAGCTTCTTAATTCTCCTACCCTAAGAGACAGTCAGGTGTAGGATGGCTGATGACCTTTTCTTGGATGGATGTTATAGCAATGTATGTTGCTGAAGAACTCAAGACCAGACTAGGTTTCCAAGTTTCTCTAGTGTAAAAAACATTAATGGTGCATTAACTCCAAGGTGTTGATGCTTGTGAGAAGTTACTCTCTTCTTAATAAATTGAAGGACTGAGTCCAGGTCTCTACTGTGTTTTGAAAACTGAGTATGGAATTTCTAAACTAACATAAGAGAAACTGACTTAAATGTTGTTAGTTCTGTGCTGTGAGGAGAACGTTTGGGTTTACCTGTAGAGAACATGAACTCCTGCAGCATGTAACTATCAAAGCAAATTAATACGTGTGGTGTAGTATGAATAAACAAGATTAACTTTTTCACTGAAGTGGGAAGGGTTTCTTTACACATATTAAACTAATCCAAGGTCTTAATTTTTTACCCTCTACTCTTGTAGAGTTATGTATTAACTTACAAACTTGCACTACTTCCCAAAGGTATAGATGAGGGGAGTGAATAGCTGTTTGCTGTGAGAACCATCTGGATAATTAAACTTACTTTGAGCAAATTAACTTGAATTCCTGAGATCCAGATAATAATTTCTTCTAATGTTAATCTAACACGTGAGTTGAAAACTTCTTGAGAATTTGTCTAGAAGTTAACATTTCATGAGAAACTGCTTCAGCTTAGGTTTGTCCTGTTTTGTTCCATCTTCATTTTATTTTCTTTTCACACAGATTCTGCATGTTTTGGTGACTTTGTGACTCTTCAGCAAAATAAGTAGTCATTGTTAAGTCTTGGATTTTCAAAATCTTCTGTTTATCAAACCAAAATACTGTTTTAAGTCTTGCTGAACTTCTTACAATACCAGTCCTAGTGTCAGTCTGGCTAAGGTCATTCTCTAGAGGGATGTCTCAATATCCAACAAGTTGAGCATGTAAGGAGTAGGTAGGTTCCCTTTTTAATTTTAAAATCATGATACATGAGGTGTTTAGAGCAAGAGACATCAAGTGGCTACCTTGAAAGATTGACTACTTCATTGCTTTTACTGTCGATCAGACACTGGGAGAGGAATCGTCAGCTACATAGGGTTATACAGAAACACTGAAAAGTGTGTGTAAAAATGTCTCTCTTCTGGCCTTTTTTTTCCCCAGATAGTTTGCGGGGAGGGTGTGTGGCAGCCTCAGGGGGTCAGTGATAGTTTAGCTTGTAAGTTAATTCTAGTTTTGTGAAACTCCTAATCTACTACAACTTGCTTTTTGATTTACCAGTTGTTAAACTCAATAAGACACTTCACGTCCCAGTATTTTTGCTTTGTTCGAGTACAGATCTAGTTAAGATGGTAAAAAAAAAAAGAAAAAGAAACCTGAAAAGCTTGATTTGACAGGCTAGTAAATTCAAATTTAAGCATAAGCATTAAAACAGTAGATTCACTTCCTTTGTTAAACTCTGATACAATTCCAAACAAGTGAACTAAAACTGGGACATCTCATTTTGATACAATGCTTTTCTGAATGTGGATTCTAGTTCATAGATTAATTTAGAAAACTGCAGAGCAAACTTTAAACAGTATAACTTTGATTGCAGTTAAGGGCATTTTAGATTTTTGTTCTGGGGAAAAAATCATTAGCTTAATTTTTTACAATGTGCTGACTAACTACATTAGATGTGGGGGGTTTTGTTGTACGTAAGGTAACAACTTTAACTTATGCAATGTATTAAGTCGTTAACTTCACCCTCAAGGTCATCTGCATGTTGTGTTTTCTCTTGTCAAAGTACTGTTCTAAAGGAGTTACTGAATGTGCTGTTAAGCATTGAAAAATACTACTCCTATCTGTAATTGTGATGTTGAAGCAGAACAGGCAGCCAGGTTAGGTAGGTATCTGAGGGGAGGACAAAAGGTAGGGGTGGGCCTTAGGTAGTTTAACATGAGTGCAACACCATACAAAAGCAAAACTCCCAATGACTGAAACCAGAGCACCACAGCATTGTGCATTGAGGAGCATCTTAAATATAATAAAACTGCCCACGGTATTTGTGAAGGACACCCCCTACCCCCCCCCCCCCAAACTGTCTAGTTCCAATTCTAAAAGGTTGAGTTAATGTCAGATTGCTTAAATCCAATGGTAATACAAATCAGCTTCCAGACAAACAGGATGAAGGGTGTTGCATAAAACACTGAAGTACAATATAGAAGTATTTCTTAAAATTAAACTTGGCCTTTTGTCTGTTATTCCTGTTATGAACTCAAGTATAAGAAGTTAATGCTGGAGTAATTTTTTTTTCCCCAAACTCAGAAGAAACAAATTTCACTTCCAACTTGATAAGCACTGAGAGTATCTCAGTTCCTTGCGTTTTGTCCTGCAATTGGAATCCTTCACCTTCAGACTAGACCCAAGTGCATCTACCTGTTCCTTCAACCTAATAGCTGTGTTAAGAAATTTCACATTAGAAATACTGGAAGTCAAGCTTTTGTTTGAATGCTGTATGTAATTACTGCTCTGTGAGATTATTTTTAGTTAGCTGTGCTAAGAAAACATTAAAAAATACTAAGGCAGGTAACTTTCTCATACCTTGTCTTAGCAGGGGATGCCAGATCAAAAAAATTCTGACCAGTTGATCTGGTCAGAAACCAGTATCAGGAGTTTTATTTTGTGCAAAATAGAGTTCAGGTTGTCACCAGGGAAGGGAGAGTACAGAAGGGTACATGCTTAACTTCTCCACAGTCTTTCAGCAGTAGTAAGGAGAGCTGTAACATTCTGTGAAGACATAGGGTAATTTTCTTCTTTTCAACATCTCTCAAATCTCATGTCAAGATTGAGCTGATTTACTGATAGTGCCATTAAAGACATGCAATTAAATCACTCCAAATTTGTGTGTCCTGTCTGAAACTAGTTTTGGTAAGATAATTCAAAATGAATAGAAAAGTATATGTAGAGTAGGAGTGCTATGGAAACACTTTGATTCAGTATACTGATGTAACAAACTTTTAAAATAAAAATTAAATGAGAAGTATAAATTTCTGCCATCAGTAAATACATTACATTAAACTTAATTTTCTTATTCTGTGGCAGAATCTGTGGAACCACTGAGATTAGCTGTTGGGATGTTAGTGTAGGCTGTATTTAAGTGCATGATGAAACACTGCCAACAGTCTTCAGAAGTCTATGTTGGTGTTATGACCTTTGTCAATCTAATTTTTGTACCAGTTTACCATGTTGTTGACAATTAGGCACTATCAAGTAATTTCTAGCAATTGTTATCTGTTCTAATGTTCATGAGTGAAAGCTAATTATAAGCACAACCTTGTTGATTATTTTAAAATTAAAACCTTCCAATAGTGTAATTTCAGATACGTCATACAGAGGAAAGCAATAGGAATGGTGTCTGTTACTATTGCTGCACCTACTTCCTCCTGGAGTTCACGTGTTTCAGTATGCTGTGGTTTAGGCCCTGCTGGCAGCAAAGCTGCTTGCCCACTCCTCCCACAGTGAGATGTGGAGGAGGAGATACAAGGGAAGTCTTGTGGGTTGACACCAGGACAGGGAGGGATCACTCACCTGTTACGGTCACAGGCAAAACAGACTTTACTTCTATGGAAAGGAACTAATTTATGTCTTCCACTTTCTGGGAAGAAAAATTATTTAGTTGCCAATCACATCACAGTAGGACAATGAGGAATAAAACCAGATCTTAAACACCTTCCCCCCACCCCTCCCTTCTCCCCAGGCTCAGCTTTGCTCTACCGCCTCCCCTCCAGCAGTGCAGTGGGACAGGGAATGGGGGCTGTTGTCAGTTCATCACACATCTCTGCTGCTCCTTCCTCCTCAGGAAGTTTTTTCTCATGTCCAAGTCCCCTCTCCTTCCCCATGTCTCTCGTTTGCCCCTCTTAAATATTTTAATCACAGAGGTGCTAATTGGCTAGGCCATGGCCAGCGGCGGGTCCAACTTGGAGCTGGGGGAGCTTCCAGTACCTTCTTACTGAAGGCACTCCCCCTGTAGCCCTTCCTTTGCTACCAAAACTGCAGCACACAAGCATGATGATGTGATTTTTTTTAAGTTTTGCTTCCCTAGCAGTAGTTGCTGAGGTCTGAAAAGGAAAAAACGGGGCTTCTTAATATGTTCTCTTTTTGGCATTTCATACTAACCTTCTGTCACTACTTACCCTCCGTACTCGTTCACAAGTAAGACTGGTTGTCAGGGAAGCAACAGCATGGATGAAGGAAAGCACTGAAACTATGGGAACAAGTAAATTTTGTTTAACTTTGGGTTTATTTCACAGTTTCATAGTGAGGATTGTAGGAGAGTGATGATGAGGCCTCCTTTTTCCTCTGATACTGGTGGCCTAAGTGTTGGAGCAAGTTTTTTAAGTCTTGGTATTAGATCTTTTCTCTATCAGATTGAGGTGGGTTGGCTTGTTCTGTTGTCTGATGCTCTGCAGCACATCAGCAAAGTATTAATTTTCTGTTTGATGCTGATGCTTTGGATTGTGTAGAATATCCTGTTAGCTTGTGATGTCACATGTTGCTCCAGAAGCTAGTGCCCCACTCTCACTTTGGGGTTGTGAGGCACTAACCTGGAGCAGCAGTGCAACTTGCCTTCAGGGAGGCTGGAGAACAGCATCCAGATATTTGTGTTAAACAGGAATAACTTTTTACAGCTTAACAGACTTAAATGTGTAGGCAAGTTGCTGATGAGTGGCAGACACATGCTTAAAGGTGTTGCAAAAACATTGTGTACTGGTTGGAAACTAGAAAACCATGAACTGTCTCTCAAGCTTGCACAGGAACTTTGATGTGCTCTTACTGCTGTTCTGTCACTGTTATATGTTGACATAAAATAGGTAACTTAAATTCTTGTGTAGTTACATTTGACATCTCTCTCCAAGGCTGAATTTGAAGTGTTTGCACAAATGCTTCCTGATAATGAAGTCCAAGCATAATTTTCTGAACTGTACAGTAATAAGCTTCATTTATTTTGGATTTTGGCCTGAATGTGAGACTAAAATGGGAAATACACGGGAGAAGGATGTAGCTGTCTCAAGTCCAAGCACCTTGTCTAGCTTTTCAAGTTCATTGGTCCTTTAAGTGTGAATACTGGCCTTTCCTTTTTGCTTTCCAGTGACATCTAACTAGTATAGGTAGCAGTGGAGAAATAAACTGAAGGGCTGTCCTGAAGGAGGAGTCATAAAGTTCATCGTAATTCTTCCCCTAATATGAACTGAAGTTGTCCTTACTAGATGTCATGCTTCATTATAAGTTAAGACTGGTAACAGTGAGGGGTTGTGGAATCATTTTAGCTTGTTTCTGCTGCTAAAGGGATTTCTTCTTGCCATCTGCATCTAATCTGAGTTTTCTTTATAGAACAGTCTTCTTCACAGTCTCTAGAGGAGACTCCACTGTTCATCTTTGGAACACAGTATTTCTTGACTTTTTATGTTGGGGTTTTGTGGTTGTAGGGCTTGTTAGTAGGAGCACTAGTGAGAAAGAAGCTTAGAGGAAAAGCTGTACCTCTGGCAATGGCCGAGCTAGTCAGCACCTCTGCAAACTGATGTATTTAAGAGAGGAAGGCAGAAAGCGGAGCAGTGGCAGAAGTGGAAACAGTGTGGAAAGCATCGGTGTGTAGAGGGGAGTGGGACATGAGAGAGGCCACAAGGCAGACACCAAGGTCAGTGCAGAACTGGGGGAATGAGGGGGGCTGGAGCAGATGTTCCCCTGCAGCCCATGGGGAGAGGGCAAGCTGTTACCCTGCAGCCATGGAGAGTCACACGGGAGCAGAAACCCCCCTGCAGCCCAGGGGGGACACCACGCCAGAGCAGGGGGATGTGCCTGAAGGAGCCCATGACTCCATGGGAAGCCCAGTGCTGGAGTGTGCTACTGCTGAAGGACAGCACCATGTAGGAGGGACCCATGCTGGAGCAGATCATGAAGATCTGCAGCCTGTAGGAACGACTCACATTGGAGAAGTTTGTGGGGGACTATGTCCCATGGGAGGGACACCATGCTGGAGCAGGGGCAGAGTATGAGGAGTCCTCCCCCTGTTGAGAGGCAGAGACAATGGGTGATGAACTGACCACAACCACAATTTCCTGTCCTGCACTGCTGGGGGAAGGAGGTAGCTGGAAAAGAAACAGTTGGTGGGGGAAAGGTTTTTAACATCTGTTTGTTCTCTCATCATCATACTCTAATTTGATGGTAGCTTATGAAATTGATCTTTCTTCTGCAAGATGAATCTGCTTTGCCTGTGACCATAACAGGAGATCCCTCCTGTCCTTGCCTCAGGCCATGAACTTTTCCTTTTATTTGCTCTTCCCCATCCCGCCTGGGGGAGGGCTGAGTGAGTATCTGCCTAGGGCTTTTGTTTCCAGCTAGGCCTAAACCATGACATCTTTTACAACTATCTGATACCTTGTTTGGCTCTCCTCCAACCTCAATGCTTGTCTGTCTTTGAGGTACAGCACCAAAAATCGTATTCCTACTGAGAATCTTACAGTTGTGTAGAACATAGTATTATTTCGTGGGTCTTGTCAGCTGCCCTGTTTTGCAACACGGTGCTTTTTTACTTACTCAGCTTGAGAAACACTAAATCTGATTGATCTCCAGGTCTGCAGATTGTTACCTGTCCTGTACCTACGTAGTACAGTAATTCATCTAACCAAGTAAATCTTCACCTTTATTTTTCTCCAAAGTAGAAAAGTTTTTGCTGCTCTTCTGTTCACTTCAGTCTTGTCAACTCTGCTGTCTTGGGTTTTCGTTTCTTTCTGGAATAATTCTTTGTGCTGCTTTGGTTGGGTTCACTTTCTTAAGTGATTGTGCTTCTAAAGTATGGAGACTGGGTGAAAAAAGGCTAGATCATTTTGTGGTATCTTGGTGAATAGCTGAGCTTGCTTGTTACTCTGAAAGCTGCTTATCTGAGTCTGAAGCTGTTACACATATGTGCACTTAAGATAATCTTAAATCTTTTTGTCCGTGAAAGCTGCCATGACTGTCTGCCATATGTTCCTAACTACAAAGTTTTCTCCTCCTACTCAGAGCATTAACAGGTAGTCTTCATAATCTTAGAGGTCTTGAACTCGGCTTCTCTCAAACCCCTATTCCAAAAAGGTAATGAACTTGGTTGAGATGGGTTAATTCCTATCTTTTCCTTAAATTAACTGAACATATGAACTGACTAAAGATTCAAATGCACATAAAGACGTAAGTAACTTTTTGATCATTGGTATCCAGACTGCTGAACTGAGGTGTTCTGAAATGTGTAAGAAATGTCTGAAAATAACAGGCCAAAATGCAAATTAGCAGAGCATTGCCTGATGAGTGCAGTACCGTGTGAAAGAAAACACTTTGGAAAGTGCTAACTCTGTATCAGATAGAATGAAAGGCTTGTGACGCTACTGCTAAGCTGTTAAGATTATGTCAGTTAATATTTTTGTAATGCTATTTAATGAAAGGTGGCGTGTATGGCTAAAGTACACTTGGTGCCAAATCTAATGCTGACTCCAAAGGTGACAGGAACTAAGCTACCAGACAATATGCAGGTGGCTGTGCAGTACATAACCAGTCTCATTTCTATAAACAAGTGGGATTCTATTAGTAAGCTCAACGGTGTTGTTAATTCACTTTGTGAAAACAGCTGTGGTAAATCATATTGACAGTGTATACTTTCATTTAATAGAAATAAGGGGAATGTGAATGTTGGTAACCAGCAGAATGACACACATCAGTTCTAGGAGTCGAGCTCTCTGGCAAGAGTTGGCAGCATGTTTTTGCAGGTCCCCCTGAAAACAACATTGTTCGTTGAGAGAGACCTGTGTCAAGCTGGACTTCAGTAGAAAATGCTGCTTCAAATCAGGGTAAGCTCTTGGTATTGAGAACAGAAAGTAGAGAGCTGCAATGTGGAAGCAGTGAGTGGTTAAACAGTTAAAAGTTGACACCTACCAAGCAAATCGGCATGCTGTTCACTCAGAATTATTACTCATCTGGTCAAACAGTACAGTGCATTAATAGTTTAATAGAAAAATTTTGGATATTCTCTGTGCCTTCATCTACCAAATGCAGTCTTTTGTCTTTCTAAAAAGACTTAGTAAGGGGAGGGTTTTCTTCAGTGATTTTTGATTACAGTGAAACTCGTTGGGTTCATATCGGCAGACCGGAGTTACACCCTAGCCATAGGGAGTAGATGCTGCTCAGCCACATGGGTGGGGTGCACCAGTAGCAATGATACATACATACTAGCATTCAGCAGAGTTAATTTCACCGTTTTTTCCATGGGACAAACACACGCACACCAGCACCACCCCATGCCCCTCTTGAAAAAGAGAATAGCTGCCAGAGCTAATGTGACTGAACAGCTGGGGAAATTCTTCTGAAAACACAGTACAGTGACTTGGGACATAACCTGCTGTTTTTTAATTTGGTGTCCAGTTGCTGTTACTGGAAGCTCTTAAGGTAATTCTTCTAATATCATTTCCACTGTAGGACAACAAAAAGGTCCTTGTCTCTCTAAAATCAGATAATGCTTTAAAATATGCCTTTTTTTTTTCACTTTAGTGTCGTCCAGGTGAATGGACTTACTGCAGAGGAATCAAAATTCTGTTGTCTTACAGCATATCTGTTTTAAATCGGAGGGGAAGAAGAAAGGTTTAATATTCAACTGCTAGTATCTAAATGTCATATTGATTGGTATGGACACAGGCATCAGAAAATGGGTGTGGGGGAGGGAGGGAGTATAAAGAGAGATGTCAATCTTCTTCCCAGTAATCTGAAATGACGGGAATTTGTGTCTTACCTCAAAACTGCTGGTTTAAGCAAGAAAATACAGCTGAGGTTGCTCAGCTGTTTAGAACTACTTGTTCTGATGTATATTATGATGCTGGTAGTGAAACTTGTAGATGTTGTAAAGTTGTTGTGCTTTTATGGAAGGATTGGATGGTTTGCTCAAGTTATCAGTCCTTTACTGGAAATAGCCGAAGTTTCTTCTTTAAAACCGAATCAAATATGCTCTTTCAAGGAGGAAAACCAAGCACTGTTATCAGCAGGACCTGCCTATAATAATGCATATGATATTGCCTGTCATATAATGTTACTAAGTTTCCTAAGTGCACTTTTTGCTGGAAACTGTATATTTGTTGAAAGCTTAGAGAAAAGCCAGTGAATCAGCAGTTTCAGTTGACTACACAAACATGTGCTGCAGCAAACCTAAATGCTGTCTCTTCCAAACTGCCAAACTTCCTTTTCAGGGAAGAAAAATAGTTCTTTGTCTTGGCACCCTTTTGCCACCCTTGGGCCTGTGTTCAAACAGCAGCTCTAAGTTGAAGGTTTATTAGTAAGTAGTTACAGTTAAGACTGTTTAAAGCTGTACTAAATCTTTCAGTCTAATACCCAACACACCTGTTTAATTAGAAACAATGGAGATTGTTCCACTTTGACCAGCCCAGCCTTTCTTTGCCTGTGTTCCAGTTACATTCAGTAACATCACTTTGGCTTTGAAAATAGATATTAATAATTCTCTGAAGAATGCATCCGGGGGGGGGGGCTGGGTGTCTACTTGGACATGCTCTGAGCAGGAGGTAGTGCTAGAGATGTCTTGCAACCTAGTCACTCTATGATAAAACAACACTTCTTATACAGCAGTTCAGTTCTTCCTTGCTCATGTCATATTACTTTCTGCTTCACGCCAAAAGCATTCCTCATTCCTGGCTTGAAATGGTCCTTTTTTAACACACTGAAGTTTTATTGCTTCAATTTGCTGTTTTTCAGACTCTGTAAATAAAAGGTATGGTTAAACTGTCTCCTTGAAGTTTTGCTTTATTCTTCTACAGTTTGAAAGTGCAGTTTCTACTTCCATTCTTGTTTCTACCTTCCCCCAAATATGCTAAATGAGGGTAAGCAGAATATAAATCTATTTCATGAGTTCAGTGGTATTAGTAGGTTTGAGGAAATTTGTGAGGTAAACCTGCCATTTCCAAAGGTAAAAAAAAATAAGGTGCAAACATAACAGCTATTTTGACTACACTTCCTGTAATCTAATCAAACAACATACAGCACTTAAGTTTTGTGTGAGTGTATGTAGTTGATCTTCAGAGATTTACTGGGCTGTTTGTGTTTTAATTCTTGAAGAGCGGGGACATTATGGCTGCTGGACAGTGTTCAGCTGGCAGTACCAGTCATACATAGGCTCTTTTCTTGGGCTATCTGCGAGTAGGTGGGTGATGTATCTGGAGTAAACCCTGCTCCATTATGTGTTTGGGTCTGGTCATATGAATAGGAAGTCTGCAGTATGTGACCTGAAGCTGCAATTATAAGCAAAACTTGTATGTCACCTGTCTGGAAAGTTTTTATGTGAGTCTTGTTGGATATATAGGGTCCCAGCATAAAATACCTCAAGAGAAGTCCTAAATTTGTTGAGCCTTGTGATGCACAGGGCAGTCTGCAAAGTTTTCCTTTACCATCCTAGTCTGTGGGGCAGCTTTGAGTCTGGAGTGCTTTTGGATGAAAATACCATACCTTCATTTTCCTGCCATTTTTATGGCTGCTACATCATCATGCCTGAACTGGAGTAAATGCAGATCTGCTGGCAGAATATGCATTTTATCACTGCTGTGCAGCATGGGTAGGGAGTACCATACCTCACCCACCATCAGGTGTGAGGCTTTCTCATGATGAATTTTGCAGGGATATACCACTGTAAAGGAACCAGCAGTGGGATTGGACTTTAGCAATATGTAGAGAATATATGGGTCTACAAAATAATTTATTCTGAGGACAGACGTATTGAATGTGTTTCTGCAGTTGACTGGACTTTTCAAAGTACACTGTGTGGTTAAGGCACAAGTTCTTGCAGAAAGTGCTCCTACAGCTCGTACAAAACACAGTGGTGCTGTAATGAAACAGGAGGGCTTTGTTACTGGAGACTTGAGTTAGACGAGGTGATGGAACTGCTTGTTTTATCAGTAGTAAGCTATTCTCTAGCTAATGCTTATTGTAGGGAGGTTTTTGTGTTTGTACCCAGGACAAGCATCCTCTGTCTTTTTCATACTTTTTTGTATCTCTGGAAGGTAGTAAGAACAAAAAAGGTGTCCCATGACTTAAAGCACAACCTGAGGATGGCCAACAGTGTATTACAATCCTGTATAAAACAGGTGATAATGCTTATCTTCAAGATACGGAGCATTTTAGACCCTGGATCCTTTGGTTTGCTTTCTTCTGGTGTACTAGAAGCAGCCTTCTGTGAGCTGTTTTTCCAGCAGTTCCCAGGTTTTCTTTCAAGGGCAGGGTAGGTCAGCTTATTGTAGAGACCTGTGCTGGCCTTGAAGTTGTTTTTCCTATTGTCTTGCACAGAGGGTGTTGACTTTCAGCAAATGAAAGCAGTCTGTTTCTTTTCACATGAATGAGTAATGATAGTGGGGGGGTGTGTTTTTTTGTATTAGCAGATGAGGTGAACTTGATATTTTTATTGATACGTTTACTTATATTGATACAGGTAACATTTTAATTATCAAGTACTAGCTTTCTGAAAGTTGTATTACATAAAACAGTTTTACAAACTCCTAAGGAAGCCTGCTTAAACTTAAGCATTATGAATAGAGTAGACAGACATACTTCATTTGAAATAAATTATCACTACTGCATGACTTTTTATGGGTTTGGCAAGGTTTAACTAGAACTTTGTTTATTCTAATGCTTCTCAAGGGGCATATGCATACAGGGAGAACCAGTTGTGTGAGAACCTGCTTAATGCATACTCAGTACATGAAATCCTGTGCCTGTTTGTCTGGCTGGTATATGAACCTTCTTTTCATGATGAGCTGTGTCTTCGACAGCTGTAGGCTAATGGCAGAGCAGTTGAATGTGAAGGGAAGTCTCCTGCTTGGACATGTTACTTGAGACAGAGGTGTCCAGTTTTCTGCCACATATTAAGCATTCTTTTTTAAAGCTACATTATACTGACCCTAACTACTTCATGTTAGATGTAGTTTTGTAAATTGGTTCGCTGTTTTGAAGTGGCTGAGAGGTGTGACTTCAGAATGATTTCATTAATCTCTGTCAGAACTTCTAAGTCAGTCTCATTCTTTCAGTAATAGGGTATCATTGTTGCTTCTTGCATACTGTGAGGAGTCACTTAGTGTGTCTCAAATGTCATTATGAGGGCTAAAGGTAAAAGTGCTCTGCTTTTAATTGTCTGCCAAGGAAAGGAGGTTTATGTGCACAGGGACTAAAGCAGAAACAGGGCAAGGGTTACTGTTGGGCGTTGACCAATAGTAACCTTCGGATGTGTCCGTTTCCTTTTTGCTATTTCCCTCTAGTGGTCACACAGGATATTGACTTGAGGAGGTTAAATGCATGAACTGTGTACGTAAATAAACTTACACAGAAGCAACATGGGGTGTATTGAAACTTGACTTGCCCAGCTCTGACCTGTTATGATGCAGTCTATCATGATAGCTTGTGATGGGAGGACTAATGCTTCAGATTAGTGGTTCAACAAGCTTTTGAAAATAATCTGAATTTTTATCCGTTTGAATATCCAAACGTGCCCTTTATTTGAAACTCAATCATACAGAGCTCTTAGCATAATCTAAATTTGCTTCTAAAGTTTGGAGGTTTTTTTTGGGGTGGGAGCTGCACTATATGCATATCTTTGCCTTTCTGTATCTGGGACTAGGTCTTATGTCTAAACAGTTGAAGTGTTAAGATCTATCACCTCAGCAATATGTTTTTGTTAGATTTGTTTTCGACCCACAGATTTAACATGAGAATTTTAGAATCGGGTATTGCTAGTCTTTTATAAACCAAGTCATGTTTTCATTTAACTTTTTTAAATGTTGGTACATCAGGTGTTTGACTTAAGATCTTGCAAATGTTTCTTAATGTGTAAGCTCTTTTCTGCTTGTCATGCAGAACTGTTCTTTGTTTACATAGTTACCTTTTCAGAATTTCATAATTGATCCTTTTGGTCTAGTATGTTAAATCTTCTGTTAAAAAAAAAAAAATACTTTTGGACAGGGTTATTGCCTAGTTAGTTTGAGCTTAAGACAAGGAATCTTTATATTGCCAAAGTGATGTATGATTGGAAACGAGCGTAAAGCTTCTGCTGATGGCAGAATTCTGTGTGCATAAAGGGCTTTTGAACCAGACTGGGCTTCATTTCTAAACAAACAATTTTGACATAAACAGCCTGTTTTCATGAAACCTCAACACTGGACAACTTCAGGAATCTGAAGCCATATCAGGAACATGGCAGAAAAAGGAATCATAGGATGGATCGTAGGATGGTTTGGGTTGGAAGGGACCTTAAAGATCATCTAGTTCCAACCCCCCTGCCATGGGGGATGTCCTGGGGAGTCCCTTATGTCATACAAGCATTTTTGTTCAACTGTCTAATGGGCACAGTGAGCCTCCCTTGGTTTTGAGGGAAGTGAGTGTTGAGACATGATAAAAACAAGGGCTACAGCAAGAAGGAAATAAAAATAGGAAATAGTTTTTGAAAGTCAAGAAAAATGTGTCAGTGGAACTTCTGACAGTTCAACCTTCTGCATCCTCCAGTGTTTGCTGCCTGTTGCATACTCCAGAGCATGCTGAGCATCTGACAGATAGAGGTTTCTATTCTGATGTCTGAGGATTGAATGGAGGGGAAAAAAATCTGTTCCCATGTGTGGCAGTGACAAGATAACTGCTGACTGCATTAGGTGATCAAGAGATGTAATGATTTGTATGGGTTTTTTGCAGAAGCATTTTCTTTGATAGTTTTTCTCCATATTGATGATCCTGCTGATTGGTTTGTTTGGTGTTGCTGTAAAGCTTTTTGTAGTCCCATTTCTTCCTGTGGGCGTAAGAACCTTGTGTGCACCTGTGCTTTGAATTTTAGGGTTTCTGATATAAAAATGTTTCTGCTGAATAAGCCAAATGTAGGCTTCTCAACTCAGGACAAAAACTGGGTCAGACTTGCAACATGTAACTTTCCACAAAGGTGAAAAAAAACCCCAACTTTGCTGTTGGTTTTGCCTTTGAAATCCTATAGCCCAAGATTCTTCAGTGTAACACCAAGTGTGGCTGTGTTTTTTCCACTCGTACAGAGAGATTATATATTAATATATAGTATTTAACTACCTTAAATAGGTTAAAAAACCCCACAACAGAACAAGTAAGAGGCAATCGCCCCTCCTGTGCCACTGTAAAGAGTCGGATGGATGGTGGGTAAATCTGTCCGGGGTGGGAGTGGTGTGTAGGTCAGCAGTGGGTGTAAGCTTGGCTCTTCCTCCGGCTGCTGGGTGTCTTGTGGCAGAACACTCAGAGGCCAGTTCTTGGGCTCCTGCAGCGGGTTTCCCTGCTGCTTCCTGGCTCGTCTGCCTGCTGGCACTTGGGCATTGTCCCTGGCAATGTTCCCGTTTGAATTTTATATGTTAGGGTGATGTAATAATACTTAATATAACGAGTAAATGTAATTTAGCTATTATGTAACCTCATATAACTGTTAACGAGAGTGATATGGCAAGTGCTTTCAGTTAGGATCTGTTCTTATTTTAAGAGCTAACTTCCTTGTGTTTTTGCAGATGGAAAATTCCTGTCCTAGAAAGGCCTCAGTTTTATCATGTTTGCATGAACTGTTTTTCTTAACCATCCTGAGCAAGGGCTAGTTGGCGAGGTCAAATAAAAAAAGAGGTGGTATCACCACCTCAGCAGAATGAAAACATTAGAAATAACAGGTAGGAAACAAGATAAAGAATTGCAGAATAAGTCATACCAAAGACATAATAAAGTGTTACAAAGGGAACGGTCATGCTTTTTCCTTAAAAAAAAAAAAAAAGTTGTTCTAAATATATGTATAGAAATACAGAAATGCGTGTTGGGTAGGCTGTGAACCTAGAGTACTGTGCCAACGAGGAAACAGGAGAGGGGGCTGTGTGCGTTGGGAGCTAGAATATATAATGTGTACTCTGTTGCTACAACACCCTCTCCACTGAGGGGGGGGGACACCCGCCATTGCAGTCCCAAATAAAATGCTGCTTCACTGAGATCCCTGCCTGAGCCGAAGTAATTGGCTTGCGAGCGTTTCTCACCTTATTTTTAAAGGCACAGCTATGCACGGGGTATCCTTAAACCAAAATCAAGCAGTATGTATTTGAATGAACTCACTCTTTGAAATCTGTGACTATTCCCTCTAGCTTTCAAAGCCGCAAAGCGAGTAAGAACACTTACTTTAATGCACTGGGAGCTGAGGCTTTTCCCTGAGAGTGTCTGCTAGCAGAATGGAGATTTCTAGTTCTTGTGTAGGTCTGCAGACCTTACTTGTTCCCCCCCTGACAGCCCAGATTCATAGGAGGGACAAACGTTGCCCTCTCTGTCTTGCTATAGCCTCATGGCCTGGCAGTAGAAGCTGCTTTAGTTTTATTACTGTGTCAGTATACAGCGCGATGCAGTTATTGTCAGCTTAGGTTTTGGTAGTTTTGCTCAGGGAAGAGTTTTATTCTGTAAAAATCACACTTTGGCACGGTGGTTCCCAAGCCTGAGGAGAAGGATGGTAAAGACATGCTGTTGCCCATCTTCCCTGTGGGCTATTGGGTTTCCTCACATTCCTTGTCCTGGCTGTTCTTCATTTGCTTTTAGAGCACCTGCCTCTCCCTATTCAGATTTTGTGGAATCTTAGTATTTAAAGATGTTGAATAATATTTGATGAATAGCTTTCCAGTGTACATTAAGAGTTAAGGGAATTCATGGAAAAACAGTGCACATGCATGTAACTAAACACGGGTATGAACTGCATGGATGAAGATTATCAAAGGTCAGTCACTTGCCTTGGGTTGCCTTTCCATCAACCTGTGTTCTTTTCTCTCTGCAGTGATTTGTGCTGATGGCTTCTTTTCCCTTTCTCTAGAAAGCAGTGTGTGGTTCCAGGGCTTATCAGCCTGTGTTCTACTCTAGCTTCTGTAGCTGTTAGAGGCTTATTGTTTGCAGGCCCACCTGGAGTGCTGCATCCA
>NW_010249226.1:0-7700 GCF_000690775.1 Eurypyga helias | reverse complement strand
TTTCAGAAAGAAAGTGATTACTGATTTATGGCAGTTGGCTATAAGAATACATTTTTTGTCAGAACATGCCGACTACCGCCATTAAGTGGCTGAAAAATAATGTTGCTCTAAGAGAATCTATATATCTGTAGTAATGTGAACACAGACATATATGAATATTGTATGAAAAAAATAAACTAACTAGTCTTTTGGAAGGACAAAATGTTTTCACACATTACTACCTAATGTCCACATACGTGATCTGACAGCATCACCATTTAGTCCATAAGGCTATTCTACGCTGTGAGAAACAATATACATTGCTTGCCCTGGGGACAAAAAAATCGTCTGTGATTTCACCTTAGTGTGCTTCATTGTCTTCAATATTCACAGAAATTGTTAGCAAAAGGAACATCCTTAATGAAGTCCCATTTCTGTCCTTGCTGCAAGACTCCAACACCCCTGCTCCTTTCTGTTGTGCTGGCATCTTCAACATTCTTTTCATTCTTGTGACAACACTGCTCATATCTTTCATGGCACTGTTTTTACTAGTTCTTAAAAAGTAATTTTTCTGTGTCATCTATTTTCTACTTTACTGTGCTACTTCAGTAAACATTCCTATATCATGTCTCCTCATGCTGCAGCAGAAACAAGCGTTTCTTCCTGGGTAAGAAGAAAGATGACAGCATCAACATTTATCTCATGTAATAAAAAATGGTGTTGTTTTTAAGGACTATGTAGGCATAATCTCACCTCAGATACAGTCTGGGCATTGCCTACATCTTCAATCACCAAATTCAAAATAATTTTTCTTTGCATTTTTCTTCTTGGCCTAGCACAATGTAACCAGATGCACACTATATTTTGATCTTGTATACAGTTCTACCACTGTCGATGTAAATATTTCTCTATAATGGATTTATTCTATTTATTTAAGAGACCAATTCTTCTTATTCTAAAAAACCAAGTGTCTTATTGGTCTATAAATGCAGAGTATGATTTATATATGTTTTTATGATTCTTATATTGTAAAGATGTGATTCTGATGCACTTATTAATAAGTATGTCAAATCCTGTATCATCCTTTTGTTCAATTGAATTTTGTCATATGCATTTTGCAAAACTTCTATTACTTTTTCACTAAAACATTTTTGACAAGAATTCCTATTAAAATATGTAAATCGAGTTTTTTGGATGTTTTTCTGTGAAAACAGAATTTGATTTTTTTTTTTTTTTTGCAAATGGAAGTTATGTTGAGAAGGAATGATTATTTTTCTTTTTAACCAGTTTTTTCTAGCAGCTTTATAACAAAAGTGTTTTCTTTTTTTCTATAAAAATATTTTCCTATTTTTCTTGTGTTTTTTTTTTTTTTAATAAATTTTATGGAACTATATATATGTACACATAAATTTCCAAATGTTTTTCTCTATCTGAATGTTAAAATTTGAGATATGATAAAGTTTACGGAAAACCATGAAAAATGAGATGTGTAAGCCTCTTTGTTTCATACAAATGAATAAGACTGACACTCTACTCAGCACTTGTCAGGCTGAACCTGTAGTATTCTGCCTCTTTCTTGTCCCCACAAAAAAAAAGAGAAAGACTGGAAAGGGGCTCCAAAAGAGGGCCAGAAAGATGATCAAAGGGCTGGAGAATATGTGCTATGAAGAAAAACTGAAGGAGTCATGGATAAAGCCATCTCAGGGAGGTCTCATCACCATAGTCCACTACTTGAAGGGTGTCTACAAGGGGTACAGAGGCACTCTCTTCACCAGAAGACACGTGGAGAAGATAAAGAGCAATAAGTAAAAGTTGTATATGGAGAGGTTTGATCTCAGTGTAAGAAAGAATTTTTTGCAGTGAGAACTATCAATGACTTGAGCAACCTCCTTAGGGATGTGGCAGTTTCCAGCACTCTAGGTTTTCAAGATGGAGTTGGGCAGGGTACTATATAATCTCATCTAGGCTATATGATCCCTTCCAAGCAGAGTTGTCTCTCATTCTATGGTTATATAATAAACTGCTTGGTATTAAAAAAAAAAAAAAAAAAAAAAAGAAAAAATCTTAGAGTAAATTTTTTAGTGGATTAACTAGGAAGAGAGTTGGTAAAGCCAACTGCATGTACTTCATAAAATTATGTTATAAAAAAACCCATTTTTTATAGCTGATGAAGGAACAACATGGCATAATTTGCCCTTCTTTGCAAATACACAAACATGAACATTAATATACTTACCCAGATCAAGAGGTGCTGAGAATAAACAATATTTATAAATTCATCCTGTCTACCTGCCTATGAGACAGTGGTTAGTAAAGAAATGTTTATTACCATTCCTACCATAGGACATCATTCATCTTTTTCTTTACACCTTGGGAAGCAACGTATTAAGGAAAAGAATAAAGAGTATTGCAAGAATGGATTAAGAATTCACTAGTAAGAAGGCCATATAGTGAGTTAATACTGAAAGACAAAACTAAGTCCTCTGTTACCAAGCAAATAAAATGAATAATACATACATTCAATAATATATCAATGTGAGCTCAGATCAATCCCCAAATGTAATCAACAGTTGAAGATATAAGCGTTAACATTACTCATGAAAAAACATGTGCACTAAAACACCTGTAATATTCAACTTTAGTGAGTCTGTATTAGGTTTTCTTTGCTGTTTTGTTTCCCAGTGTCATGGTTTAGCCCTGCTGGGCAGTTAAGCACCAGCAGTCACTCTACCACTCCATCTTCCTCCAAACTTCCAGTGAGGAAGGGTCAGAGGAAAAGCAAGGGAGGCTTGCTTTGAGATAAGAACTATTTAATTATATAAATGAAACCTATGGAGTTACTAATAATGCTATTGCTAATAAGTAATTAAAAGAACAGAAAAGTAGAACAAATGATACAGGACCTCACCATCCGTGGACGTACACAACCAGGTTCCAGGACAGAAAACAAAAATAAATCCAAAGCCCTGAGGAGAAAAAAAAACCTCCCTGAGCCCAGGAGCTGAAAACAGGGGGAAAGAACACTTCCAACTGCCCCTTCCCAGAGCAGATTCACACACACCTTCCGCATCCAACCTCTGCAAGGTTCTCTCCAGCATGCTTCCAGCGTTGTCATTACAGGGGTACAGTGACCCCTCAACTTCGTGTATTATGGAATGAAACAAAAAATCTCATAGACTGCCCTAGGAGAGCACCTCGTTGCTGCCTGGGACCAGGACACCCTGTTTCCCAGTTAAATGGAATCTGAAGTAACAGCAAATTTTGTGAATTACAATATATTTAATAAAACCTTCATTCTATGTAACCTGTATTTATGTATATAATTTAGAAAGTGATCCTTTTTTAAAATTGCCATGGATAAAAATTCTTGATGCGTCAAAGGATGTTTAACAACTGGTACGGTACATTTAGAAAAGATGATTATAATATAAATATTTGTTATGAGTTTTATTTTAATATTGTTTTGAGATTATGTGACCACTTTTCTAAGTCATATGTGATAAAATGAAATAATTTCTAGTATGTTCTTAGTAAACTACTATATTTTACACTGCTGGACAGAAAACATACAGTTTAAAAATAAGAAGTGAGTAATGATATCTGCATTGTGAAGAAAAAAATTATCAGGAGTTAGAGCATTAGAATGCCAATAAGCTGAAAGATAATGTTCAAGCAAATAGATATTTCTGTAGATTATTCCTGAAGTACATTTTCTTTCCAATGTCTTGGAAGACAATGTGTGTGATCAGGTCTGTTGGTTTCTGTGGTGGAAAGTTTTGGTGGCGGGGAAAGGTCCAATGGGATGTGGCTTGTAAGACACTTCAAGAGAAACTCCCCTGGCTCCAAGTTGGACCTGTCTCTTGCCACAGCCAAGCCAGTCAGAGCCTCTGTGAATTAACATATTTAAGAGGGGAAACCACAAGATGACATGGCAGCAGAAGCAGAAACAGAGTGAAAAGGAAGTTGGAGGGAATCAGTGTGGAGAATGTAGTGGGACACAGGAGAGACAACCAAAAGTCAGTGTGGCAAGGTGGGGAGAAAGTGGGCTGGAGCAGAGGTTCCCCTGCAGCATGTGGTGAGAGGGCAGGCTATGCCCTGCAGCCATGGAGGGTCATTGGGGAGCAGAGACAGCCCCACCCCACTTGCAGACCAGGGAGAACCTGATGCTGGAGCAGGTGGCTGTGCCCGACGAAACCCATGACTCCATGGGAAAACAGCAACACAGCAGTCCACTCCTGAAGGACTACGCACCCGTGGAAGTGACCCATGCTGAAGCAGTTAGATGAAAAAAAGTTCAGCCTGTGGGAGAACTCAAGCCAGAGAATTTCATGGAGGACTCTCTCATGTGGGTGAGACCGCACATGGCAGTGGGTGAAGAATGTGAGTTGTCCCTCCCTCAGGAAGAAAGAGCAGGAGCAGTAGAGGCAACTTGTGGTGAACTGACTAGGAAAATCCCATCCCCCATATCCTCCTGTGCTGCTGGTGGGGGAGGAGGTAGCTCACAAAGAAGGTGGGGAAGCGAGGGGTAGGTTTTTTTACGATCTGCTTTGTTTTGTCTCTCATTGTCCTACTCTGATTTTGACTGGTAACACATAACTTATTAAACAGATTTTTCTTCCCCAAGTTGAATCTGTGATCTCTCCCTATCCTTGCTCCAGGCCACAAATTTTTTCTTATATTTCCACCTCCACATCCCACTGTGGGGAGGAGTGAGCGAGCAGTCATGTGGTCTTTTGTTCCCAGCTGCGCCTAAAGTGACAGCAGTTATTTTGCAGCTAAAACTCTCTTAAGGTGTTCTTCTGCCTTCTCATCTCTCATTACCCCCAGCCTCACAAAACTATCTGGCCATTCAATCCTTTGTATTATTTTCATCTACTTTTCTATCTCCCAGTTTATAACCATTTGTTAGATCTTGTCTTTTTTCTTTCCACATCCCCATAAACTTCTTGTTTATCCACTCCAAAACCAAACTCTGCCCAGCTACATTTTATCTTTTAGCTACTGATTGTTACAGTCTCTTCCTAGCTAAACTCCCTGATAAGTCTTCCCTTCTTTCAGTTGGTTAAAAATGCCACTGGCAAAGTCACTCTCTGACTTCTGTTTTGATCATATTTTGCTTTTTCTCATACTTTCACCAGTACTTCTGCACACAGTATGTCATGTTCAGGCTCCTCATTTTTTGTTTTTCAACCTTTGAGTAATATATAACTTCGGCCTAATTCTTCAGCTTTGTCTCTTTTTACCTCTTCTGTAACTAGATGCACTGCTTGTATCCCTTTATCTTTTGATTCTAGTTTTTTTGCCTTCTCCTTTGATGCTCATTCTGCCTTAAGCTGGTCTAAGATTTCATCTTTTTCTTTTAAAGGGAAATTGTTCTTTCAGACACAATATACAAATGTAAAATCTTTCAGAGAAATTCTGGTCTCTACTACTAATAAAATATAAAAAGGGATGACCAACCTGGCAGCTCCCTACAAAGAGGTGACTAGTGGATGAGGGGAGAGCAGTGGATGTTCTTTATCTTGATTTTGCTAAGGATTTTTACAGTGTCTCATAACCTCTTGATAAAAAAAAAGTAAGTAAATAATGTCTAGGAAATTGAAAGAGATATGGACTGAAAACTGGCTGTACTCTTGGGCTTAGAGGACTGCGGTCAGGAGCAAACAGTCCTTCTGGAGGCTAGTCTCTAGTGGAGTATCCCAGAGGCCAGTACTGAGGCCTATAGCATTCAACATCTTTATTTATGACCTGGATGATGGGACAGAGCACAACCTCAGCAAGAGTGCAAAAGGTAAGAATTAGGAGAAGTGAATGAAACACCAGATGGATGTGCTGCCATTCGGAGGGTTCTTGACAAGCTGGAGAAATGGCCTGAGAACCTCATCCAGTTCAGCAAAGTGGAATGCCAAGTCCTGCACTTGGGGGGAATAACCCAGCTACCAGTACACACTGGGGGATGACCAGCTGGAAAGCACTTTGGCAGAGATGGACCTGAGGGTCCTGATGGGAACCAAACTGACTATGTGCCCTTGTTGCAAAGAAGCAAAAATGGCTACATAAGACGGATGTGGTAGGTTGACCTTGTTTAGCTCCCAGGTGTCCACCACACCACTCTATCACTCCACTTTCTCAGCAGTACCAGGAAGGAAATATAGGGGAAAATGAAAAAGCTCAGTGGTCAGGATAAGGACAGGGAGATCAATCACTGACTTGACTTGAGAAAACTAATTTAATTTATTGCCAGTTAATTGTTAAATGTAGGATAGTATGAAATAAAACAAAACTAAAACATCATCCCCTCACCCCTCCCTCTATCCAGGCTCAGCTTCACTCCTTACTCTTCCACCTCCACCTCTTGAGTGGCTCAAGGGAATGGGGAATGGGCATTGTGGTCACTTCATAGAGCTTTGTCTCTGCTGCTCCTTCCTCCTCATGCTTTTCCTTATAAGATCCCTGTAAGTGGTTTTCCCAGGACAGGAAAAGAGGCAATGGGCACAAACTGGTAAAGAAGGCATTCTATTTACACACAAAGTACTGTGGTGGTGATCAAACACTGGAACAGTTTGTCCAAAGAGTTTCTAGAGTCTCAATCCTTGGAGATATTTAGCTTCCAACTGGGCATGGTCCTGTGCAATCTGCTGTACTTGATTTCCATAGGTACCTTCCAACCTCAACCATTCAGCATGGTTCTGTGTGAAATTTACTCCCATATTTGTTACCACACCTGCGTCATGGTGCTTTTTGTTTCATTTGCTATTCTTTCTCTCCCCAGCTGTCTGCTAACTATCGAGTTTACAGGCTGTTTTGCAAGAAGAAGTAATGGCAGCTAGATTTCTAGGTAAATTATTTGGAAAAAAAAGAAAAAAAATAACCAAAACCCACACTCATATCTTTAAAATATAAACTCTCATTGTCCTGTGATTGCTGTGTCAGTTGATAATAACAGCAGTTCTTCCTGGCAAGAACAAACAGGCCCTAATTTTGGCTTCTTTTTATTTTCTTGGCTTTCCTGGCATGACAGTGGTTTCTAACATCCAAGAAATCAGACATTTGTAAAACTCTTGGGCACTTGTTAAACTTTAGGCCCTTTGCCATTATATTTGTTTATTTACCATTTTTTGATGGGTTTGCCAATAAAAGCAGCTAAGCTGCTGCAGTTTTATATGAACAGCCATCAGGTCTGATTCTGCTTTTACCTTAATCATTAAATATTTTTGAATAACTTAGGTCTAGCCTGAGGTGCTTCGTGATATGACTCACAGGGAAAAAAATAGTTTTGAAATGTATGACAGGTTAGATTCAATAGCAAAAACCTCCTATGCAAATGTTTATAAAAGAGGAAAATTATATTTTCACATAGGCTGGAAAAAAAAGAAGTTTTACTTATAGAATTCCCTTACAGTTCTACTTCATCCAGTCTTGCAATTGCAAGGGCAAAACAAGAAGGTAAAAGAACAGTTCTTTCAAGAGGCCTTCATCTCCTATCTCCTGGACCTTTAGGCCAGCTGCAATTTGTAATTCTGACTGCAGCAGAACAGCTCCTGAGACATTCATCCCAGCGTGCCTAATAGCCACCAGTGACTCTAGTTTTTCATACTGTAAAATCAAGAATTGAAATTGAGTGAGTTAATATAGTTCAAATTTTATTTTATTTATACAATATCATAAAGTAAGGAGGAGGTGTTTACTCAGATATTACTGTGACAAAGCAGTAGATAATA
>NW_010249225.1:43696-47077 GCF_000690775.1 Eurypyga helias | reverse complement strand
AATTCTGCAAGTTCTTTTTATTATTTTATTTTTAATTATATTCAGCCAGGTAGTTTGACAGTGATGATGACATTCTAAATTTACATCAGGGCAGATTAAGTGTTTATATGTTCTGCAGAAGAATCAGGGATCTTAATTATATCCTTGGTATGTTGTTGAGAGTAATAAATAAGAAGTAGCATTTCCTTATCCCATAAAATAGCAATGTTCATCTTAAAAACCAAGCTAGTAAGCAGGAACTTGCTAAAAGTGTGAGTCTAGGCAAATGATAAATAGTCACATAGAGAAGATGGGTGCTTGATCTATCTTACACAGAAATGAATTATCCAGTTCAAAATTCATGTAGGTAGGAGAGAAGGATTAAGAGGGAGCAAGAAATACAAATTTTGCTCTGTTACCAGAAAGCAATTTCCTGTTTCAATGTTTAAGGTAAATGTGACCAGCATATTAACATTTCTTCAATTTAAAATGCAAGCATTTTTTTTTTATGAAAAAATTTGTCAAGATACAAATATTTGGACTCTTACTCAATATCTCAAAAACCTGTGATTATGATAAATTTTCTATTTTCCAGAAATACCAAAGAACAAAGTCACAGCTTTGCTTTACTTACCTGATTAATTCCGTGTTAAGCAGATGTGGCAAATGCTACGCTAATCTTTCTCATTTGCTATGGAAAGCACCCCTACCTGTTGTAGGTCTCACGCTGAAATGCTCTTGTTTGCCACGCTATGCATTTTTTAGGACATGTGATCCATCAATTTCTGGGTTTGACAGGCCATAGTCTTGTCATTAAATGTAAGTTAACAGAAAACACATTTTTGCTTTTTGAATTACAGCATGATTATTGAATTGAAAACTGTATTAAGTCCATATTAACAAGATGAAGTATACAAAGAATTACATTTAAATTTCAATCTCCTTAAGGACCTAGATTTTTTCAAAAATCTTTTAAGCTCTTTGTTAAAGCCAGCATCAGCATTTATTTCTAAAAGAAACCTCCTGAGAAGTCATTTGTGGTTAATCACCTGCTTATATAAAATGTGGTTACTGTGAGTTTCTGAGACTTGTACTTAGCTTTTCTTAAATTGGTTTCCTCAGTGTGTCTGTCACTTAGTCTCATCCAGCCTTCTGCATCACCCCCAAAGATTTCCGAATCATTTACTTAATTCTACCTTGGAATAGATTGGATAGGGATGCATGCCTGAAACTTTTAAGTTTGTACTAGTTTCATGCAAAGCTGAAGCTGAGTTGAGGAGAGAGATCCATATTAGTTTGCTAACTGTAGCAAATTATTGGCTGACAATTTATTTTCTAGTTGTGTGAAGAAGCCTATGATTTATTTTATATTAATAACCTTGATATTGAGGCCTGTCTTATTAAACATATCCATGTCTGAATCAGAGAGACTGATCTGAAAAAAACCCTAATATTTGAAGAAGTGAAACCCAGACCTGTAATGTGTACATTGACCTCATTTGCTAGTTTGTTACAGAATTTTAGAAGAATTTTCCAACAGAAAATATCCCTGATACTGCACTTTTGTTCATACACAACTGTGAAGGAGAAAAAGACTTAAACCCCCAAAACTCAGATACAAAATACAGAGTGCCCTTTAACATAGTGCACTGCATTCTTATTTCCTCTGGTATCTAGGTTTCAGATACCAGTAGCAAAAATGCCCTGTCATTTATGTGTTAATGTAAGTATGATCAGCGTTAATTTGTTTTGAACTTCTAGTCATGTGGCCAAACTATTTCATTGTAATTCTGGTGCTGAGGAAAGATGATTTAAAGCACTGTTAGCTGTTCCTGCGGGGACTCTGTAAGGAAGGAGCTGAATAGGATGCCTTCCCATACATGCTGTGGAAGCATAAACTGAGCAAGAGTTGAAGCATCTGTTATCCTCACTGCTAGCTGTGGACAGCTGGTCAGGGCTTGTGGGCCACCTGTATCTGACCCATTTATCTTTGGTGTGATTAGTGAAATCAATGGTGCTATAACAGCTTTCAAAACACTTGGGAGCCTAGGCACCAAAAACCTAACCTAGATATGCAGGGAAGCAAATACTGCATACCTGTTCTCGCTCCCTCTTTGTTTCCCTACCTAAGACAGGCCAGAAACTGTTCATAAGTTTATCCAATATAAGATACATTAAGGTTAGCACAGTAACAACTTTTTTCCTCCTTCCATGTTCGCTGTGTGACTGCATTTCAGTAACTATAAGCACTTCTTCACAGGCAAAAATATTTTTTACATATGTTGTAGTTTTGTACATTTTTTTCCTCCAGAGGGTAGTACTGGGTTTTATGAATTTCTGTTAAAATGTGGATGTGGGTTTCAACTAATCTTGCATGGTAAGGCCTATTAATTTAAATTAATATTAAAGCAGGGTGATGGTGGATGTCATTCTTATTCCACATGCAGGAACAAAACAAGTTATTTTTTGAAACACAGTTAAACTGAAATTAAAGAAAATAACTTTTGTTTCCTTCTCTTATTTCCAAATAATTCCAGTGACCCAGTCAGCATGTCAGACTCACAGAGATGCCTGCCACTTGCACAGATTTTCCTTTAATTCAGACAAGATAACATTGCTTTTGACATGTGAAGGACAAACCTCAGATGTCTGAGAATATTTCTGCAGTAAGACACTCATTACATTGTAGGTATTTTATTATCTCAATGTGCATTGCTAAATGAGGTAAAATAACAATGAGAAATCGCTGCACTCACAGAATCTTTTAGGTTGGAAATGACCATTAAGTTCGTCAAGTCCAACTGTTAACCTAACTGCTGCCAAATCCACAAATAAAAAATGTCCCTAATTGCCTCATCCACAGACAACCCAAATCCCTCCAAGGATGGTGACTCAACCACCTCCCTGGGCAGCCCATTCCAATGCCTGACAACTCTTTCAGTGAAGAAATTTTTCCTAATATCCAATGTAAATCTGCCCTGGCAAAACTTGAGGCCATTTCTTCTTGTCCTATCACTTGTTACTTGGAGTAAGAGAGCAACACCCACCCTTCTTCAAGCTCCTTTCAGGTAGTTGTAGAAAGAAATGATGTCTCCCCTGAGTCTCCTTTTCTTCAGGCTAAACAACCCCAGTTCCCTCAGCCACTCCTCACAGGACTTGTGTTCTAGACCCTTCACCAACTTTGTTGCCCTTCACTATAAATGCTCAAGCACCTCAGCATCTTTCTTGAAGTGAGAGGGTCGAGTGAGGGCTGAGTACAGGGGGACAATCCCTTACCTATTCCTGCCAGCCACACTACTCCTGCTGCAGGCCAGGATGGCATTGGCTGCCTTCGCCACCTGGGCACACTACCTGCTCATGTTCAGTCATCCGTCAACAAATACCCCCTGGTCTTTTTCTGCT
>NW_010249225.1:0-43458 GCF_000690775.1 Eurypyga helias | reverse complement strand
CCTGTAGCATTGCATGGGGTTGTTGGAACCCAAGTGCAGGACTCGGCATTTGGTTTTGTTGAAACTCGCACAATTAGCCTTCTCCCATAAATCCATCCTGTCCAGATCTCTCTTCAGAGCCTTCCTACCCTCAAGCAGATCAACGCTTCCACCCAACTTGATGTCATCTGCAAACTTTCTGAGAGTGCATTCAATCCCCTCATCCAAAACATTGATAAAGATATTAAACAGAACTGGTCCCAGTACTGAGCCTTGGGGAACACCACTTGTGACTGGCTGACAAATGCCTTTAAGTCTATTCACCACCACTCTTTTGGCGCAGCCATACAGTCAATTCCAGCGAAGAGTACACCCATCCAAACCATGAGTAGCCAGTTTCTCCAGGAGAATGCTGTGAGAAACAGTGTGAAACACTTTACTAAATTCCAGGTAGACAATATCCACATCCTTTCCCTCATCACTAAGTAGGTCACCTTGTCATGGAAGGAGATCTGGTCAGTCAAGCAGGACTTGCCTTTCATAAACCCATGTTGATCAGACCTGACCACCTGGTTGTCCTCTGTATGACGTGATACCACTCAAGGTGATCTGTTCCATAACCTTCCCTGGCACCGAGGCCAGACTGACAGGCCTGTAGTTCCCCATATCTTCCTTACAGCCCTTCTTGTAGATGGGTGTCACATTTGCTAACTTACAGTCAATTAGGACCTCTACAGTTAGTTATCTATCTTGACAGATGATGGGAAATGGCTTGATGATCAGTTCTGCCAGCTCCATCAGTACCCTTGAGTGGGTTTCATCTGGTCCCATAGACTTGTGAATGTCCAAGTGGTATAGCAGGTTGCCAACCATTTACCCTTGGAGTGTAGGTGTTTCATTCTGTTCCCTATCCCTCTCTACCATCACAGGGTGCTGGGCACCCAGACAATAACTATTCTTACTATTAAATACTGAGACAATGAAAGCATTAAGTACCTCAGCTTTTTCCTCATCCTTTGTCACTGTTTTTCCCTTCCCATCCAGTAAAGGATGAAGATTCTCTTTAGCTCCTATTTTGATATTAATATGTTTACAGAAACATTTTTTATTGCCTTTTATGGCAATTGTCAGATTATTTTCTTGTTGGGCTTTGACCCCTCTAATTTTCACCCTGCATAACCTCATGGCATACTTGTAGTGTTCCTGAGTTGCCTGTACCTTTTTCTAGAGTCCTTTTTTTCTTGAGTTCCAGCCAAAGCCCTCTGTTCAGACAGGATGGTCTTCATCCCCACTGGATCATCTGGGAACAGCTTCTCCTGCACCTTTAAGACTTCCTTATTGAAGAATGTCCAGCCTTCCTGTACTATTTTGCTTTTCATCACTTCTTCTCAAGACACTCTGTCAATAAGGCTTCTAAAAAGACTGAAGTCTTCCCTCCTAAAGTCCAAGGTAGCAGTTCCACTAAGCCTCCTCCTTACATCTCCAAGAGCCAAACCCTCTTATCCTTTCATGACCATGGTGTCCAAGACGGCCTCCAACAGTCACATCATCGACAAGTTCTTCTGTGTTCACAAACAACTGGTCCAGTGAGGTGCCTTTCCTAGATGACTCACTTACCAGCTGTGTCAGGAAGTTATCATCTTCCAAACACTACAGGAACCTTCTAGAATGTTTTGTTTCTGCTGTATTGTATTTCCAGCAGACATCAGGTAATTTGAAGTCTCCCACAAGAACAAGGTCTAGGAATTGTGAAACTTCTCCCAGCTTCTTATAGACTATTTTGTCTGCCTCCTCATCTTGGCTGGGTTGTCTATAACAGACTCCACCATGATATCTATCTTCTTGGCCTTCTTAACCACAAGCACTCAATCCTGTCATCACCATCATTAACCTTTAGACAATTAAAACATTCCTTGACATAAAGGACTTCCCCAACAACTCTCCCTCTTTGCCTGTCCCTTCTGAAGAGTTTATAGCCATCCAGTGCAGCACTCCAGTTGTGTGAGTCATTTGTAGGTTTCCTCTTAGACGACGCTTTCCATCTCCTTCTGTGTGATTTTTCTCTGGCGTTTCTCTGGTTTCTGGAATATCAATAACCCCTGCATATTTCCTGCTGCATGGGTCTCCATCTCCTGACTCCACTGAGACAGCTGACCAAAGGTTTTCGCCAGAACACCATCCCTCAAACACTGGTCCACTACCACCAGGCTTATTTCCAGGAAGCCTGGTTTTATCCCTATCCCCCTTAAAAACTAGTTTAAAGCTCTCACAATGAGCCCTGCTATCGTCTATGCCAGGGTCTCACCTCTATGCCTGATAAGGTCATGGAACAGATCATCCTGGAATGTGTGTCAAGGGATATGGGTGACAGGGAGGGGATTAGAGACAGTCAGCATGTCTTCACTAAGGGCAAATCTTGCCTGACTAATCTGGTAGCCTTCTACAATGGAGTCACTAAACCAATGGAGAAGTGCAGAGCAACTGATTTCATCTATACTGACTTCTCTAAGGCCTTTGACACAGTCTCCCACAACATCCTTGTCGCTAACTTGGAGAGATTCGGGTTTGATGAATGGACTATTAGATGGGTACAGAATTCTGTGGATGGCCATATCTGAAGAGTTCCTCAATGGAGAACAGTAACAAGTGATGTCCCTCAAGAGTCTGTATTAGGTCCTATACAGTTCCAAATCTTTAATGGCATAGACTGAGTGCAACCTGAGGTTGGACTGAGTGCAACCTTAGGAATTTTGCAGATGACACCAAACTGTGTGGTACAGTCAACATGCTGGAAGGAAGGGTTGCCACACAGAGGGACCTGGACAGGCTTGACGAGTGGGCCCATGTGAAAGTCATGAAGTTCAACAAGGCCAAGTGCAAGGTCCTGATGATGGGTCAGGCAATACCTAATACCTATACAGTTTGGGTGATGAATGGATTGAGAGCACCCCTGCAGAAAAAACTTGGAGGTACCGGTGGATGAAAACTGGACATGACCTGACAATGTGCACTTGCAGCCCAGAAAGCCAATCATATCCTTGGCTGCATAAAAAGAAACGTGGTTGAGGTAGGTGATTCTGCCCCTTAACTTGGCTATCAAGTGACTCCAACATGGAGTGCTGCATCCAGCTCCGGTTTCCTCAGCACAAGAAAGACATGGAACTGTTAGAGCAGGTCCAGAAGAGTGCCATGAAAATAGTCAGGTCATTTAAACCCTTTCCCTGTGAAGAAAGGATGAGACAGTTAGGGTTGTTTAGCCTGGAAAAGGCTCCAGGGACATCTTATTGTGGTATTCCAATAATTAAAGGGAGTCTATGGGAAAGGTGGCGAGGGACTTTTTACCATGATCTGGAGTGACAGATCAAGGAGTAATCATTTTAAACAGAAAGAGGGCAAATTTAGATTAGATATAAGAACAGGTTTTTTTTCTGATGAGGGTTGTGAGGCACTGGAACAGATTACCAGAGAAGCTGTGGATGCCCCCTCCCTGGAATTGTTCAAGGCCAGGCTGGATGAGGCTTTGAGCAATCTGATCTAGTGAAAGATCCCCCTGCCCATGGCAGGAAATTGGAACTACATGATCTTTAAAGTTTCCTTCCAACCCAAACCATCCTATGATTCCATTATTTTAGATCTCTTAAATGTTTAGAGGCTAAAGAACAATGTAAAGGAAAATTTACTACAGTCCTTGAAAGAAGAAAAATAACACCTGATGGTCTAAAAATGTATTCAACCTCTAGGTATTTTAGAAAATATTGCAGCAGTACTTTATCTCTTGGTATACATTAAAGCATTCTCCAATGATGTTATTATAAAAACCTTTTCCTAGAGTCTCCACTAAGAGGGTAACACTGGACAGTCCACTGGACAGACAGACTCACTAGAGGGAGGGAGGTACATATTTTATTAATATGCTCTATCAGCTAAAAATTAGCATGTATATGAAGTGCATGTGCTGTAAAAATAAACAAAACAAGGAAGTCACTGCTGAGTCAATAATGTCACAGAAAACAGGAGCTATTTACTCAACAGGCTTATTACTCTGCCAAAAATTGATAGATTAACGAAAGTGCAAAAATATGAAACAGATGAAAATTAATAAGAAGCTGTAAAACTTAATTACTCAAATGCAGAAACGGAAGAAAAGTGTAGTCTCTTATGAGATGTAGATTGTTTTAAACATTTTGACATTTAAAAGCTAGCATTCAGTAGAATCAACTAATACTTAGAAAGAATACATTTTATCATACTTTTTGTCATGCTATAGAGCATAGCAATAGATTGTTAGATATTAATAAGGCTGTGTTTTTTTAAAATTTTTTTTCACTATGTTCTGTCTGATATTCTGTTTTTATGATAGCCATTTAAGATTTTGCAGAAAATAAGGGGAAAATATATTTCTAAATCGTGCTCCTGAAATAGTTACCTCCATGTCTAAGTAAATCATACCTGTAGAGTTGTGTTCATTAACTGTCACAGAAAAGTTGTAATTTAAAAAAATTAACATAAATGTGTATTTCCTGTAAATGACTGAATGGGGAATTAAATATCTATGAGATCCATTATGGTTAGACATTATTCCACATTTTAATGCCTTATTTCTAAGGTCCAAATTTATCTTCTTTTGTTTTTTTCTTCGAGGGGTAAAGAAGCTAGGGGAGTCTAAGATTTGAGTAAAATGATATAAACGACCTCTGAAGAAATAAAACAGATAAGTTTAAATAATCTTGCCTCAAATCGATATATGTACAGTCTTGATATTATTTTCACACTTCTATTTTAAGAAGCATAAAATGGTTTTAACCAGATTTATTATTATGAACAACATGAGTAATTATTTTCTTCACATTTCAAGCTAATACACCATACTGTGATCTACTGTAACACTGAAATACTGTCAAAGTAGTATTTTCAAAATACTAAGTATTGTTTTTAAAATATGAATATGCAGTCTTTTGCTATAGTGAGGTTGTTGTGACATATTCATAAGATAATATCTTTGCTTACATGAAATTGCAGTTTAGCTTAACATTTCCAAATCACAAAGGACCTTTGATGATGATGCACATTTCATTACAACTAAAATACATTGGTTAATTTATTAGAGGATGTTGTGGTTTAGCCTTATCTAGGAATTAAGTACGACACAGTCACTCACTCATCTCTGCCCCTCCAGGAAGAGAGTGGGAGGAAAAGGCAAGGAAAGCTCATAAAGTTGAGATAAGAACTATTTAATAATATAAATGAAAATTATAGTGATACTAATCCTAACAATACTATTAATAAAAAGTAATTAAAATAATAGAAAATAAGACTTATGATACAACAGCTCATTACACACTGACCAACACACAGCTCTGACCCAGAGCAGTGGGACATCCGAGAGTCTCAGGAAACCCGCCGAACCTCCAACCCACTAACAAAAGAAGGCAGCACTTCAGAGTGTGGCCTTGCTGCAAAATTACACCAAAGACGACAAGAAATAAGGAAGACATAATTTTTTTTTTTTTAATGGAGTTTATCCCTGAAAAAAGAGTGAAGAGGTAAAAAGCCCAACAATTTTAAGGAGAGAAATTTTCATTAGGATTGACATTTCTCATGCTCTTAAAAGCAACTGTTGCAGACACCTACAGCTTTTCCAAGCCTGTTTGCCTGTTTGGTTGGCTCTTAATCTACACTGATTATGTGTTCCTCTGGAAACATGGAGGGGATCAAACCACAGAATGCTCTGCATGACTTGAGAGTGCAAAAAACCCCAGATATATTTCATTTTGTGAATATTTCGACAACATACTAAGGTAACGACTGTGTCAGAGTTTATGCATATTCTATGCTAGAATTTCAATGTTAGATGATGACTGGCAAACCTCAACATGAGATTCAAATACAGATGATAATAAACTATGGATGTTTTACTTATTCTAGGTACATTACAAAATGCTATTAAGTTAAATTTAGAAAGGAAAATAAATATCATCAGGCATTTTAGAAAGCCTGATTATCTGGTTCCTAGGATGACAGAAAATGCCGCATCCCACTCTATATTTCACTTCACAGGGAAAGTGATCTATGTCCTTAAAGGTATCCTCAAGAAAAGATGTAATTACTGTAGTTATAATTCACAGAACAAAGGATGTCACATAGTCACTGGGCCAGACAGTTGCATACCAGTTTTCATAATAATATCTTCTTTTCTCAAATTGCACACTAGGACTAATATACATCTTTATTTTTAGCAATTTTGCTTTTATCTTTACCTTCTTTTCATGCATGTGCTTTGTAGCATATAGTCATTCACTAAAACAAAATAAACAAATCTTAAAAATATTTAGATGTAAAGCATAACAGTGCACACAATATACTCCATTATTTTTCATGCTCCTTGCTACTGCACCTGAAAGACATGACATAATTTTCACATAAATGTGAGGGAACAGAAAGTTTCACTCTTAGCAATGATGACTATGATAGATACTTCTTGACCTTGAAGAAAGAAAAAAATCTTAACCACTTGACAACTGGATTAATAACTAATCTATTCCTGGTCATTCAATGAGTCATTTTAAATGTATGGGGAGAGCATATACTCAGAGCAGTAGCACTTCATACTCATTCTGCGTAGATTTAAATGATAAAAGTCATTGAGAGCAGGGGGAAAAAGCAATACATTGACCTGCAGACCCCAAACTTGCCTCTGAATCCTAATTCCATTTGCCCTTTCCCAGTGCAAAAGCCAAAGTTTTGGAATTGCTGCACTGATCATTAAAAAGTATAAGTATCTGAAGAAATTAGTCTGTTATTTGATCTCTCATAACAAAGGAAGCAAAGAAGATAGTAATCTCCAGATCAAAATGGTAGACAGGCATCTTTTTATTGCTTTTCTTGGTAGAGGACAGAATGGACACATAGTACAGGGTTTAATTATATCCAGCCTCTCCCTGACTGTAGGGGGGAAAAAAGCACCAGCTAAGCAAACAAAAACTGGAAACCACTTGTACTGTTCATTTAGCAGAACTCTCATTATTTTCCTTTTCATGTTCAACCCCAAAAATTGTTGTCAGTTGAAGAACAATGCTACCACTTGTTCACTGGTACTGCTATGTCTGTGACTTAGTAAGCTCCGGAAGCCAAACTGTAACCTCTTCCCACTGTCAAGCTCATGGTGAGTGTCAGAAGTGCCAAAGTATTTATGGAGCTATATGCTATGATCTCGTGTCCTCGGTCATTGTAAAAGATACTTTCCATTAGGTAATATCATGGTATCTTCATAGGCATCTCTGAGGGATGCACACTTATGTTGATAGAGAACTATTTCTCCTCCATAAGTGATTCAAGCTTATTTGAAAATCAGTGGCCAAATCCTTTCCGTTCTGTTTTGCACCCACAATTCTCAATATGACAAACACAGAAAAGAAGCAAAATCTGTTTGTCAATAAACAAACTATTTGTCATGAAAAAGGTGGAATAAAGTTTGTAAAATAGGGCAAAATAGCACTGAAGTTGATTTCCATGAATCAATCAATTAATTTATTAAAATATTCTGCACATTCTTTTACAAATGTAAAAGCGCACCCGTCACAGTCTGACATTCATCTCTGATTTCAGTGTATATTTGAAAGATGATCTATTCCTTATGCTCAGGTTAAGAATCATTGATTTGTGGTAATTTGGATAAGATCACAAACTTGCTCTAAGCACATCATATGTGGAAGAGGGAATTGCTGATGAAAATACAATTGTCATTGTATGCATATTCCACCATTTTATATATATGCTGAATTGTTTAATTCTGAGACATTCAAGCCACAGAGTTCTACTCTTACTTCACTATGCCTTTTCTCAAACGAGCAACATATGATTTTTAACTAGAAAGGAGTGGATGCCAGTTACTATCCCTAGCTTTGAAACCACTGATAACAATAAAACTGATTTAAAATAGGTTTAATTTTTCTGACCTTCCCAAGTGCTTTTAAACAGTTTAATGATTTCATTTTTCTGATGAGGTTTTTGTGGAAGACATGCAAAAATAGGAAGGTAGCTGCTTTTATTGAGGAATTACGCTAAGTATGTTCAGAGTATAAAACAAATCATCGGACAGACTCCTTCTTCATTGTTCTGGTAATGTTTTGCCACATGAAATAATAAATCATGTTTGGGTGCTTAATTTTTATTTTGATTTGTTTTCACAGTTGACAGCTTTTCTTAACATTTTTATTTAACTTCAGTGACACAGAAAATAATGCAACTGCTTAGAGACAGACCGTGTGACAAATCTTACCATGTGGGAAACAGATCTTGCACAGCACATGCCTCATCCTGTCAAGCCAAATAGGCAGTCTTCTTATTAATGGGATTCATTTGTACATTAAAGTTTTACTACAGGCTTTTTGTTATCAAGAACTGCTACTTAAAAGAAGCATGGCTTAAATAATAGAATATACAAGTTAGAATTTGTGCAAATGCGAAAGACATACTGTTACTCTGTAAAGATGTTTGACATGTGTATCTTGGTTTAATTCTGAGCAGCTAAACACAGGATCAGCCTTTGATCCCTTATGAATGTAACAACATGGAATGAAATCATTCTTTAAATCTTGTTTCTGCTTATCCTTCAAATGCTTTGTGGGCTATCTAGGTCGGGACCAATATAATACCAAGTATAATCAAGTTGCATCATTCTGTTATCATTCTGTGGTACTGCTGCCAAGACAGAACTTGTCAAAATCTTTTCACTTAGTAATATAAAGACTTGCTGTGCACAGCTGGGATTCAGATGTTAAATACAGGAATCAGTTAAATATAACCAGTCTTAAAATAGCAAAGAGCATTATGGTATATTGTTTTCAATTTGACACATTACAAGTTATGAAGCTTTGTCAGTTCTTAGTGTTCATAACTTGAATCATACTACTATAGTATGATGATAACAGCTGATTATCTATGCCGTTTTATTCCATAAAGTACAGTTCACTTCATCACACAGTCCTACTACTCCTCTTTATGTTACACCTGCTCTGAGCAGGTGGGATTTTCTCCCCACAGATTATATGGGGTTTTTTTTCATCTGACATTGTGGCCTGAATTATTCTGATTATAATGATCACTTGTTCAAGAAACACCATCTTTTTCATATGTTTATTTCCCCCATAAAGTTCTGTGCAAGGATGATCTATTCAGATCACTTTAGAATAACCTCTACTGTCAATTTCCCTGCTTCTATATCAGTTAAAATTTTTGCATCCTCATCTTTCTTGTTATGTTTTTTTTCCTGTATATGCTTGTATAAATGGGATACTGAGTAAATATACATAATTGATGGTTCAACTACTGCAGAAAGGGGTCAAGGAGTGTGCCTAAGAGACAAAATACCCTTCTACTTACAAATAAGATTTTTCGTGACTGACTTTACTTACACTATTTTCCAGGAAACAATAAAACATTTAGAAAATAGTTGATTCACATTTTTGTCATTTACTACAAAAGGAAAAATATCACAGACCTCAAATATAACTAAGTTGTTTAAAAATTTAGCAAGAACATTTCAGAACTTCTAAACCTTCCATATTCTTGTGTATCTGCTGGGTACTTAGCTAAGCACTGCCTTTTAACTGGGAATTATAAAGACATCTCAGCAAACATACGGTCAAATTATTGAAATATGCAATTAAAGTCAATTACAAATTCTACTGGGTTTTGCTCGTTTGTGGTTGTGTTTACCTCTCAAACAAAATCATGAATTTATTTCCAAGCATGTCCTATGGTTACCTTGGTTATTTTTAACTTAAGCAAACATGTCCCTCAAGTTCTCTACCTTATAGAGACACAGAAATGTATTCTTTTATGATAATACATTTAAGAGGAAAGGTTGGGGTTTTTGTCTTTGACCAGACATTTTTCCACATGCTTTATTTCTTTCTTTATCTGTTGCCTCTGCACCAGCAGAACTCTTGGGAAGTAGTAAGAAAAATCTTCACTTGACTGAAACACAACAAATTTCTCATCTTCTCCAGCTGTCTCAAGACTAGTGTGGAAAAATAAAAACATATAAGTGGAAGATATTGTATCATTGAGACAGAGTAACTCCTTTTCCTTTACAGCCATGTTAATATTGAGCAGTGCCCAAACACTTTAAAAAAAATCAAAATCAGAATCAACACTTTTAAAATAAAATTAATTAATGCTAAACTTGTAATTATTACCTACAGCACTAAAAAAAGGATTTAGTCTGAAATTACTTACAGTCATTCTCTCAACGTGCAGCAGCAGCTGCCAAAACCAGACAGTAAGATTTTGGTCATCATCAAGAAAGGTTTTGAAAACAAGAGAGGGGGATTTATTTGCCAGTATTTGGTACCTTGATACGTTCACTGCTTGACTGCTGTGAACAGTTCTGGTTTCAATACAGCACAAAGGATATATAAGCATCAGAGCAACTGGAATAATGGGGATGGAGCAATTGCCTTTCAAGAAGGAATTAAAAAGGCTACAGAACTTTTGGGAGAGGATGAGGTTGAGAGACCATATGACTAAGGCTTACAAGATCATGGTGGAGTGGAGAAGTCAAATGCAGAGTGGTTTTTTACCAGATAGTAGAACTAGTAGCATTAAATGAAACTAGGCTTAAAGCAGATAAAGGGAACCTTTAATTACTGGTAATTGGCATTTGTTGCCATAGGAGGTTGTAGATGGAGACAGGATTAACAGGTTATGAAAGCAATAAAAAAGTACACAGAAAACAGTCTATAAAAAGATACTGTAGAGAACAAGCAGGTAAGTACCCTCTAACATCGCTAAACTAACACATGGATGCTGGGTAGTAAAAGAGAATGAATTCTAGAATGCAGAAAGACTTTTATGCTCTTCCCTAATATTATGTGCTATTTCCACTGTCAGAAACAGAACCACAGGTCTGACCATCAGGGCATTTCTTACGCTGTGTAGTTTTGAAGCACATTTAGGCCTCCATATTACACCTTACAGTTTAAAAATACAAAGACTATGGGCAATGGTAGTGAATGACAATGTTAGAACTGGGAAAGCACCAGACTGTCCCTTAATTGCACTTTAGTCCAGAGGTAGGACTAGTGAGAGATTAAAGGAAACCTTCCCATCTATTTTAAGGCACAAAGCAAACATTACCAATGATTAAGGCTATACTTTATATGAAAACAGAAGTAATAATAAGAAGATAGTTATCACATATAAAATTCAAAATCACTTGGGTGAGGCAGATAACATAAAAGTCTTGAAAATAAACTTCTATTCTATTATTGTTTCTTTGTGGTGGATTCTGTCCTGTAGCTTGTTGCCTTTTTGTCCAGCAAACAAGTTAAAACATTTCCTTGCTGGCAAAGAGTTCTCCTCTTTTCTTCTACTTTTAATATTTGCCCATGTATTTATTACCTTCCTGATTTATCACTGAAGTCTGCCATCTACACTCAACATTTCTCCTTACCTTCTGTAACTTACACTCTAAAAGTTTTTCCCCTGAGCAGGTTCAAGTTGCCCTATAAAAGTGTTTAGCAAAACTTTATTAATGCTTTATATAGCACAGCTCTTCCATTTAGTTCCATTATAGTGCTACTGCTTTCTAAGTTAAAGCCAAAATCTTGTTCTTATATTCCAGTAAAATTTCCTCACCTAACTGCAAGCATTCAAAGGCAATGTTACTCGGAACTTTATTTATGTCAGGGGATTTGCTGAGGCAAAGCACAGAGTCTCCAGTGAAAAAACTCTTACATCTACATAAGGGAACTGAACAGGCTGCTTGCACAGAGGTGTATTTTCACAGGACAATGGTTGCATATACATTCATAGTCATCTAAAGATGTTCTGCTCTGCACAGCCATTGTCTTAATTTTTAGAGAAAGAGTCCTTTCAAGGGAGGGACATAATTACCTTCTGTTAGCTTGTAACTGTCTCCTGTTTCATATGACATTGTGGGAAACTGAATATGAGATCCCTCCCTTTCTGTTTAGGAGGAGTACATGTTTGTGTAGTAAAACATGACATGCAAAGACCTTTGAGATATTGGTCAGCACAAACGGGCTGAAGTGGGAAGGAAAATGGACATTTACATGTCTGTACAAAACTGCTTCTCATGTTTATTTATAATATTACTAGAAATTTCCTGAAACACTGTGACAAATTAAGCTGAGTACACCTCCAAGAAACTGAACTGGTGGTTTCCAAGGACATAAGTCACAAGTGCTGTGCTTTCTTGTGGGATGGAAATTGTTACGTATTGTGTCGTTCATTTGGGAAGTGCAAGATCTATACTAAACTGTGACTCTGTCCTGTATAGGCTGTTTATCTTAGTTCCATCTGTGACTACCTGGACATAAAGCTATATGTAAAAGGGTACAGAATATTTTTGGGAAATAATTTAATAATTTATTTATCACACACTAATCTCGAAGCACACTGGTATAACAGGGGAGTTGGCACATCCTGTACAGTTCACCTTTTGAACTATTTCTAGATTTTATGGGTTTTCATAATTACATTTTAGAGCAAAAGCCATCATTGCTTCCTCCCAACTTTACAGCAAGTTTAATAAATACCAAATTCTGATTTTTGAAAAGAAAAGCAAGTTAAATGAAAATATTCAGAAATTATCAGGAATTATCAGGATGTTCTTAACCTTAATGTTAAGGTTTAAATTCTAGTTTTGGTGTCCTGAATGTGGAGAAATCCCACAAAAATAATTACATCTGACTTAGATTTGTGTCACAATGATAGAAATCAGAAGCTGACTTCTATATCTATGTGTTGTTTTTAGCTGAAGTAGAGTTAATTTTATTCATAGTAGATGGTATGGGGATGTGCTTTGAATTAGTGCTGAAAACAGTGTTGATAACAAAGGAATGTTTTTGTTTACACAAAAACTTACACACAGTCAAGGCCTTTTCTGCTCCTCACCCCACCCCACCAGTGAGTAGGCTGGGAGGTGTACAAGAACCTGGCAGGGGACACAGCTGAGACAGCTGACCCCAACTGACTAAAGGAATATCCCATATCATATGATGACATGCTCATCATGTAAATCTGCAGGAAGAGAAGGAATGGGAACACATTTGGAACAATGGCATTTGTCTTTCCAAGTAACCCTTACATGTGATGGAACCCTGCTTTCCTGGAGATGGCTGAACCCTTGCTTGCTGATGGTAAGCGATGAATTAATTCCTTGTTTTGTTCTGCTTGTGTGCATGGCTTTTGTTTTACCTATTAAACTGGCTTTATCTCAACCCACAAGTTTTCTTACTTTTACTCTTATGTTCTCTACCCCATATCACTGGGGGGAGTGAGTGAGGGGAATTGAAACACTGGAGAATGTGTTTTCTGTTCCTTATGTGTCCCAGTTGCTACTTCCACTTTTGTTCTGTTATTTAAAATACTGGTGTGCCTTGTTCTTTCTACATACTGGCCCTGAATCTCTAATACAACCCCAGTACTTAATATATTAAAAAAAAAAAAAAGAAGTTAACTTTCTCTAAGAAATACAGGTCATGATCTCAACAAATAATCTCTAAAAATAAGGATATTTCTTCCACACCTATGAACATGCCAGTGATTCTGCAACTCAGGTTCTGAGTTTGCCATTAGGAAGTGAATAATTTCGTAGAAAAAAAAAACAGCAAAGACTGCACCACTGCAAAGCTCTACAGAACTAATGTGCAACAATAAGCTTCTTGAAGGAAATCCTGTTTTTTTCAGAAGGTTACAAAATTGAGAGAATGTAGCTTGCTTTGCCGTAAAATCAGTATGAAGAGGTTGATTTCAGGATCACACATTTCTAAGAGTTCTATAAGCATGATAAAACATCAGCTGTCATTGAAAGGAGTGATGTTCTTTTGTGCATCCAGTTAGTCACTGTCAGTCTGCGTCATCTTAAGCATCCAAGTGCAGCAAACCTGTGGGTGGGCTAAAATTTACCTGTGAATTATTTCCCTTGTAGAGTGCATGGTGCTTTCCTTCATCAGCAGTACTGAATTATGCGGCCCTAAAATATTCATACAACCTTATGGGTGTACAGCTTGGTAAAAAGCCGGTACTTTTTCCACAATATTATGTGCCCATCCCTTTTACAGAGGAGACTGAAGGTATTTTTAATGCCTTTTTACATTTTAATAGATGCACAATCTATTTTCAATGGAACTTGGATGCCTTCTCTTGCATTTTATTAACTCATTGTAAAGAAACGCTTTGCTGTTGTGAAATGATATATTCTGTAGGAAATAATAATCATTGAACAACTGTTCCTTGAACAATACCAACAGCATGTTTTCTCTTAAGAAAAATAACCATGCAGGAGGTTGAGAATGATGTGTGATTTGTGATACAAGGCAGATAATGTTTATACATCAAACTAAGCTGGACACCTGTAGAAAAAAAAATGAAAGTAAGGGAGTCTGAAGGGAGAAAAGTGTAACCTTTCTGTAACAGATGATCTTCCGAAGTCATTTATTGAGATCATAGATTTAAAAAGCAAAGGGACTAGTTTTCCCTCCCGATGAAAAGGGATAGAATTCTAAACCTGAACTCCAAAGATCTAAGAGTTATCTACACAAATCCATTGGGATCCCAATTCTCCTGTACCAGCACAAAGACCATCCACTCCTTCCAAGTTTCTCAGCTTACAAGAGTAGTGAGCAGGAATAAAAATCCTTCTAACTTAATGCCAGCTGGAGTTCCTTTCAATAGGCAATTTTATTTTGTAAAGGGCTCATCCCCAAAATTAACGCTGCCTATGGGTGTATACATAATTTCCAGAATGTCCCTTGTGTTCTTGATGGATTGTCTGGCAACCCAGCTCCCATCTTTCACTAAACATCTGGGACTCCACATATTTACATATATATACTTCGCTCCTGGTTTTCCACAAGGAAGGAAACACTGAAAGAAGGTCCGACATCATCCTGTTCCTTTCTTTGTTGGTTAAAGCTATGCATTAAGTTCCTTTCCTATTTAAATAATATATTTGGATTTTGTGGTGCTCTGTGTACAATATATCCTTGTATAGTCAATAATTGGAATACCGAAACACCACGTGAGAAACAAAAGGATTTGCTCTCTGGGGCTTTGATGCTACAGGTAATGAATAGAAAAGGAAGGTAAGAAGCCTGTGACCTTGCGCTATGGAAATTACATGCTGTGTAATCAGAGGGTAGTATTGGCAGGGGTTTGCTGCAAGTAAGCCTGTAGCAGCTGTTGCTCTGAACACCAGTTTCACAGTTCGTAGGCTGCAGAGCAAAGGAGCAGGGGTCAGACATTAGCGATGAAAAACATTGATGAAATTCAGAGCAGATTATAAATTAAAGATCATGACATGCTATTTCCAGACTATTAAACATGCTTGTGAGGAAAAATTACAGGTGCTTGAAGTTACCATGACTACAGAGTGTTAATTAAACACATGGTAAAAAGAAAATTTTGGAGGATCAGGACTGGAGCCTTGAAAAATTCAGATCATAGTTTCAAGACCAGCTGTGCTTTTCTGCTTAAGGAATTTATTTACTTTAATAGGGTGGCTTATGTTGACTATTTCTTAAAGGCAACAAAATCGGTATGGTTCAAATAGTAACAGTCTCTGAATTGTCTCACAAAACCAGAGTACTCTTAGTTTTCTGTAGAAGAGATTGTAATATCCCACACCCTCTAAAAATTTATCAATCAGGTGCATCTTATTATGTTAGATTTCAATATTTCTATCCTTTACTTCTGCTCTTCTGAATATACAGCCAGAAATTATAGAAGGCAGACACTTTGTAGAGTATGAAAATTAAGTTATTTCAGATTGGTCTCATTTATGATTAGTGTATGACACGAGTGCATCTTTATTTCAAAATAAAGTGGCCAAACAGTCCATTTGCTTCTCATTCTTGTTGCATCAAAAAATAAGTAGAAACCAAATCTATATACAAGTCCAATTAGATTACACACAACAGTTACAAGTTTTCCTTTTAATGTCTTTTTCTTCCAAGGCACAGAATAAATATCACACAACTCCTAAATACTATTTATTATAATGATGATGGGAATAATACTCCAGAACTATTTCAAGCCCTTGCAATAAGAAAAGAAAAAAAAAAAAATCCTTTTTGTAAGGCCACAGATCTGCCCCATGAGCTCCAGAGGAGATACTGATTATGCAGAGTTGAGATGGGCATACAGAAACAGGAGGCAACGAGAAGCAGGGTTGCAAGCAACACGGCGTCCTTTCATCTGCAGGCCAGAGACTTCTGCTTGGACTGGATAATGTACAGACACAGCCTGACAAAATTACTTAGAATAATTCTAGAGTAACAAATTGTTTTGATAATTAATCAAAGTACATTTCAAAGATGTTTAGAAGGATATAGTATTTTCTAATAGTGTGGAGTTGTATCTCTCCCAGAGACAATACGTATTTTGTTACACATGTTCAGTTTACATGCGTTTAGACAAACCTGAGAAGAAACACACCATCTCACTGCAGAATTTTGGTATCCAAATCATCCAGATGCTGGGAGTGTGCTGGGCTTCTCTTGTGGCACAGGCATCAAGATTTTCTTCCTGTGTTAAGAAATTATTAGTCCAATCAATACTTTAACAGCCTAATAATCCAGGGTAACTAACAAAAAATAAAAGATTCATTCACAGTTGGACACAATGATCTTATAGTTGGGCTTGATGAACTTAAAGGTCTTTTCCAACCTGTTTATTTCTATGATTCTATTAATAACAGAGTTCAGATAGTCATTTGACCCCCAAGGATGCCCACCTTTCAGCTGCTACCTGTCTCCCCTGGCACGATGCTCACCCTCACAGGGCTTCTTTGATCCCAGCAGCTCTGGTCTTCAGCAGGGGTGGGTGGGTGCAGCTACACCAAGGCACCAGCACCCTGAGGCAGTGAGAGTTTCTTCCTCCTCAACCTTGGACTTGCTCGGGTTTATTTCCACACATATCTTCAGCACAACCCACACCACCAAGGGTACAGCACAGCCCCAGCTCACCCTGGGGAGGTGAGTCACTACCCCCTGAGTGGCCAGAGCCACTAGGTCCCAGACCCACAGCCATCTTGGCAACATGGAGGCTTCACGAGTGGGTCATGGGCTGGTGGCCCCCAGCCGAAACCAAGCGTGGCCTAGAGGGGTTGTGGATGTTGTGGTTTAGTCACCAGAGTTGAAGATGAAGAGTACACAGTGTAAACAGGAATCGTTCTGTAAATAGAGGTTTAAGTCTGGTTATGTCTACAACTAAGTGCATTATGCACAAAAATTGATTGCTCTGACTCCTCCAGTAGAAGTAAAAATTTAAAGAGCCCATTAATCACAAAACACTAATGTATTCTTCAGAGAAATAATTTACAATCTGTCTCTGGGTGGGAACTCTGTGCAAACAGATACTTTCAGAATTGGTTTGCTGTTATATTCTGTAAATCTATTTTTAATGGTGCTTGCTTTTCTCCACAAAGATGAGGAGGGAGATACTGGTGGGGCTATAAATGTATAACTCCCAGTGATAAAACTTCAGAAAAGTAATACTTTTTCAGTTTCCATAGGAACAACTCTCAAAAATGCCACTTGAAATGCATTTGCACAGCACTGCCAAAAAACACTGTTGCTGGCTGACTGTGTCCCCTATGGCTCCTTCCTGCCCATTTCCCACTTCTTTTGATACTGCAAATGCAGGCATTTTGTTGGCTGTATCAGGGAGCTGAGGCAACTGAACAACGCAGAGAGTAGCTGTTGGTTGGGATTTTTTTGGCTGGATGAACTCCTGATTAGCTCCCCAGACTACCACAAAAAAGCTTTTGCAAACACCAGCTAGGCAGTGATGTGAGAGTGGGGTGAGTGTCAGAGAAACAGAGAGGAGCAGGAGCTGTTCTGTCAAATCCAAGGCAGAATAAATGTAAAGCAGGAGATGGACAAAGTCTATTAGCCTGCCTAAGCATGTGATCATATCCTCTTAGATCCCAGACTGGTTCTGGAACAGCAAGAGTCAGGTCAGAGACTGATAGTCTGTCAGCAAACTTAAGCAGTCATTTTCTTTATAACCAAGATGTACAAGAAGTTGATTGCTCGTCAATGTGATCATAATGCCTCCTGTCAACTACTCTAAACAATTACATGAAAACATAGTAAAAAAAAGAAAAAAAATCCCAAGACGTCAACCATTTTCCTTGTGTTTTATTGGGATTTTTTAAGGTCTTTTGTATCTTTTACAAAGATACATTGTATCTTATCTACTTTGTATCTTTTATGTGTCTAAGCATGTGTAGAAAAAATACACTTTTTCATGTTTTCTTCAGATATAACTGTTGATTAAATTGAAATACAGTTAAAAATATGACATACTGAATTATAAATATTTTCATTATTTTTCTATTTGCAAATAGGGTCAACAGACTACTTAATCATGGTTTCATTGCCTTTGACCTACACAGTTAATCAGTTTGTCTTCTAATCTGGTTTCAAGCTTGCTACTTACTTCTTTGGTTTTTTTTTTTCCTTAATGTTATGCCAAGAGATAATTCAGCCATGGCTTTATTTCACAATGTGTGTTAATGAGAGTTAGGAACTAGTTCAACTTTGGCTCCTTTCCACAATGAGTATTAATCAGAGGCTAAAATAAAGTGCAAAACCAGATATTTAATATTCTGTATTTTTTCATGTTTAAAAAAAATCTGTTTTGTCATTTGTGCCATTCATGTCTTTCACAATGAACCACGGAGGAAAATCTTTGAGGACAAAGTACTTAATTTAGAGGAAAGATGCTTTGATTCATTTCCATCACAGGCTTCTGCATGATCTTCAGCAAGTCATTTACACTTTATTTTCTGTCTGAAAATTAAGGGTTAAGACCTCCTTCACAGGATTAGTCTAATTAATAGTAAAATTTAAGAATTATTGTTAGCCTTGTTACAGTGATACTAATGCTTCTGGTTCAAATTCTATCCAATTAAAATGATACACAATCTTCCTCCAACCTACTTTTTTACCTGTCAATGCCTCTCTAGATCGTAAAATGAGTGGCTTATTCTGGCTTGGATATTGCAAGTTAAAAGTATCTTGAGTCTTCACAGTTTCTTTCTCCTTACTCTAGGATCTAGTATGTTTATTAATATGGCCTTTACATATTTAAATTCTATGGAGAAATTGAGATATATACATTTGTATGTTTACAACTTCCATTGCAAGTCTGTGTTTCATCCAGATTTATTAAGGTTTGTTATATGTAGGATGCTTGTTCTTTGTTATCTTTGTTAATTCTAAACCAGGTTTTGCCTGACTCCCAGGGCTGCAGTCTCTCAGTGACTAGTAATTGGCTGCTGCTGAAGGCCTTCAGTATCACCCTCTTTTACTTTTAAGGTCCATCCTTTCGTGCCCCATCTGCATTACTGTTCACTGCATTTTATTCCATGATCTTTGATTACAGAATAGTGGTCCATTCTGTGCAGAATGTTATTATGAATCTGTTAATTACAGAAATACATATAACAATAACAATTACATCACACAATTGTACAAAGCTCAGGAGAAGCTAAACAAAATGGGTGGTATCCCTTGGTCACTAGAAAATTAAAGTTATAGTTAAACACACTGTAAAACAAATCTCTAGGCAGGCCAAGACAAGTTCATACAAAATAGTGCAAGTCCTGTGACCTTTGTGTTAGCTTAATACAAACTTGTGCCCCCTTGTAAGTAATGACAACAGCATACTTAAGCTGCACTACAAAGCTCCACATTATCCTGGGGAAGCTTCAGAGGGAATCAACACCTTGTCCAACCCACTGAAGCTGATTTGAAATCCTGACAGCAAATGACTTATTTGTGTGTGAAATAAGTAATAGAAGAGATTGCAGTGCTGTATTTTGCCATCTGGTATCATTTGTTCAAGATTTTTGCATTATAGCGTGTCTACAGTGCCAGCCTCACATAACACATTGCAATGCATAGCTTAGCAATCATGTGAAATAATTTAGTGGAACTAATAAGTGATTTCTAGCAACATAATATCAGTCAAACGGTGCCTTTTGTGTAACATTAAGCATTTCTAATTTTGGATAACATCGAAAGAAAACTAGAAGAGATCTGAATACGATAGGGTTTGCCGAAATGTTTGCATTTTTACATCTAATACGTACAATCTGCTGGCAGTCTTATAACTAATTAGCAATGTCAAAATAGCATCAATCATAGAATAATAGAAACAACCCAGGTTGGAAGGGGCCTCAAAGGATTCACCTGTTGCAACGTTTTGTGGGAAAAGCAGCTTAGGTAAGATTATCTAGCATCTTGTCGAACTCCATCTTGAAAACTTCCTGTGATGGGGACTCTACTACTTCCCTGGGGAGCTTGTTCCAGTGAGTGATTGTTCTTACTGTAAAAAAGGTCTTTCCTGTCCTGAGATAGAACTTCTCCCAGTGCAAGTTGTTCCTGTTGCGCCTTGTCTTCTCTATGTGGCTCCTCATGGAAGTGAGAACCTGTATCCTCTTTGTAGCCACCTTATATATAAATAAATAATTCTTAATAAGTATTCCGTTTATGTAAATGATTAAAAGTTGAGCTGTTAATTATATTACAGAGTCAAATCTATTTTGACTATAACTAAAGCAGCAAACCATTTTAACCCTTCTATTGACATAAGTGGGCATTTCCTGTCATCTGACATTTTATTTCCACTTTTGTTTCATAGGAGCTTTATTTTGCATTTCAGATGTTGCGACTTGAAATCTAAATGCATCTATAGGGGTGAAAAACAGCTGAATCTAGAAATCACTTGAAGATGATTTAACTCTTTCCTCACTGAACCCAGCACAGCACTATTCTCATAAAATAAATAAGGCGTTTCTTGAAATAACAAAGAACCTTCTTCAGTAGGGCAGTGCTTTTTTGACTGATTATTAGGTCTGATCATTAGACTGATACACAATCCAGGATGTGAAAACATGCAGTGTAGATGCTTAAATGCATATAAAAGGAAATTGATATTTTATTCTGGAAGAGTTACGTTGAAGAGTTCAACCTTTCTTATCAAATCCTCATCAGTAAAAATGCTATTCTTGTCAAAGAGATGCTTGCCTTCAGGACCTTTAGTCTGTGTATTGACACACCCTAATTTTTATAGAAATGTGGCACAAACTGAGATGAATTTTTAGAATATTCTGAGTTTTTCTAATCTTTTCCATAAGGCTGCCATAAAGCATCAATTGAATAGAGCAATTAATTCTGGTGGACCTAATATAGGTTCATAATACATTTTCAAGGAACAGTATTACTTATATGAAACAACCCAAGATCACTGTTAAATATATTCTTGCACAATACTAAAAATCATCATAGAATTCAAAAATAACAAATTGGAGGACAAATAGGAAATTATTTTACTCGCCTTTTAGATTTTAAATAGTACTGGAGCTCTTTTTGCTTATTTTCATTGTCCCTGTTTGCTGGCATGATACAGAGCTGTAAGGCTTGAATCCACTGCACAAGCAAATTTTCCTGTTCTTCTCAGGAAGCTCCCAGTACCCCTGAACTCCCATCATGGATTTGGAGGCTCTTAGCCAGACTAACCTTCCGCAAAGAGTGGGAATGAGATTATGCATCTGATTTTCCACAGTCATGTCATCTAGGACTGCAGTAATTTAGACATGATCGTGGAGATGAGACATGTATGTGGACAGCAAATATCTGTGTCCTTGGTTTTTTCAGTACCAAAGGTCTGAACAGTTAGATTTCATATCTTTTCATGCAGAGATCATGACTGTGGAGGAAGCATCAGAAGGAGCACAGGGAGACATGCTGGGACCTTTTGTGCCCAGGGTGATGCTGAACTTGGGTTTCTGGAGGAATGGTCAGGAAAAAATAACGTGTGAGAAAGCCTTGGAAACAAACCAGAGGCTTTGAATTTGTGTGAAGCAGCTTCCAGGTGGTAACTAAATTCACATTTACTAAAGGTTGCAAAGATGTCTGGGACAAAAGTACCAGGGGGTACCTGGGGGTATCAGGATTTTTAGGTTCTGGTTGGCAGCGTGGCTTTAGCAAGGCTGGAAAGGATGGCTAAGCACAAAAGTTGATTATGTGGATTCTGAAGGAGCCTTGTGGTTGGTAGACTTGGCAGTGCATTTTCATAGACACTGCCTGAGTTTTAATCCCAGTTCTGCTTCCAGGAGTTCTGTGAAATTTGACAACTAGTTTACTTGAAACAAGAGGGTGTTGAGTATAGCCTGGCTCCAGGATAGAGAGAAGATACAGAATTCTGTACTACAAAGATACATTGTAACTACTTGGTAGAAGATATGAAATTAGAAACCATAAAATCTAAAACTATAAAATCTTGGCTTTCACCACAGTGTAATTTTTTATTTTTTTTAATTTTTTTAAATACTAAGAAGTACATGATGTACATTTCTACCTGCATTTCTTATTAATAGATGAAACTTCTTTGGGAGATACAGGCAGGAATGGTAATCTGCCAAGTGGGAGTTCCATATGTGTGACACTTGGCAGAACTCAGAAATTTTCAGCAAAAAACTTCTTGGCTTTTTCTCTTGTATTATAGTTTAATTACTACATTTTTATTGATTTTGTGTGGGTAGTTTACTACCTTACACTGAATTGGAGAAGAGGAGTTTGAGGCAGTGCTTGGAAATAATGTTTAGTGAGTTTTGAGGGAGGGAAATGTGATGGCATATATGGAGGCAAGGAAGAGTTGAGTGTTACATTTAGCATGCTGGACACCAGCACAGTTTTTATTCAAAGATCAAAAGAAGTGATCTTGGTGGTGGGAAGGAATCAAGAAAAAGAGCACTGTAAGAACCAAAAAGAAAAATCCAGTCTCTCCATTCACTGAGAGTAATCCTATAATTTATAACCTCAATAGTGTCAGTTGGACAGTAAAACTGTGACCTAACAGCTACAATGTCATTTTGCCAACATACACTAAAATACTTTAGACTAGATATCAGCAAGGTATTCTTCAGCATTTTATAGAGATGTTTTAGAAAAAAAATGAGAGATGTTTGTTGAAAATGAAAACATGTGTCTATGCAGTTTTTAAGTATCTAGTCTATATTTGTGTCTAATTATCTTCCCAGTCTTGCAATCTCTTCCTTTATGTTTGCAGAGCAAAAGAAGACCCATCAAGTAGGCTTCTGCTGTATGCTCCAGTACAGATGAGCTAAAGAAAAGGAAGAATTCATTTTCCCTCCTTTTACTTCTATGTAGCACAGAATCCAAACCAGATTTTTCTGTTGATTTGGCAGTATCTTTTTATAAGCTCTAATTAAAAAGAATTTTTGTACAATAGTAAAATGCTTAAAGACAGACACACATTAAGTAATTGCATAATGATTTTCCCTTTATTTCATTTGAACACTACTGGATTTTGTAATTGTAAAAATATTTTTTCTTCAGGGTGTGTTCTCCCTGTTTTTTGTGAGAACTGCTTTAAACAATGTGATAGATTTATGATGCAAAATTTCATCATTCCAGCAGTAACTCTCCAGCAATGAAAACACATCACTCTTTTGTTGTCTATTATGTTAGTAATATGGAATAACTTTCTTTTCTGATTTCTTGGCTTGCTGATAAAATCAATCCAAAGTGTGTAACGTATTAGGTAGTGTAGGATAGGGAACACTGTGCTGCCAGCAGAGTAATGCTGAACCTGTCCTGTTGTCAGTCAGCATTTTCTGGCAACATAGTTAAAGTTGTCACATGCAAGTGAACTGGTGGTGATACTGAAAGACAGACAGAGAAAGCAGCAGCATGAACTTTTACTTAATTTCATGGACACATTATACAAATGTACGAATAATGAGGTTTTAGTGGTAATTCAAAAGTTGAAAGAAAAAATCCTTCAACAATTTAAATTTTTTTTTTTTTTTTTTTAGATCTTGACTATTTATCATATCTTCTTTAAGAAATTGAAAGCATATGTTGAATCAAACATTGTATCACACATGCAGGTCTTCATACACACCAAGGAAGTACACTCTTTTTACCGAGCAACTCCTCCGGTGTCAAGGAGGAGATTTCTAAACAAACTGGTAGTGTAGTACAGATGTATGCAGACCTATCTTCAGTTATTACTCTAGAATTCATAGAATCATAGAATGGTTTGGTTTGGAGGGGACCTTAAAACCATCTAGTTCCAACCCCCCTGCCATGGGCAGGGACACCTTCCACTAGACCAGGTTGCTCAAAGCCTCATCCAGCCTGGCCTTGAACATTTCCAGGAGTACCACTTGGTACACTGGGACTTCTCACTGCTTAAATGTTCATCTCTGCAACAGTAATATTGGAACATGGTAACTCAATATCAAAGTTACAGATAAAACTGTCTTGTGCATTGCATTGCTTATTATGACATGCTGTAAAGTGAATTAATCTTGTTTTATTTTTGTCTAAGCTATGGAATTCACATTCAAATGCAATATCTAAATATCATCATTTAAAATAAGAAAAAATAATCATGGTAAAATAGAAGGAAAAGGATATAAAGTATTAATTCAAAAAATATATGCTAACTTTTCAGTTCTTTCTATTCTGGTTTAAGAAATTCTGTAGAATTTTTAGATTGAAAAATATTTCTTTCATCATTCTTTCACAATTGAGGGTACTTTTTGATGCTTCATCTTCTTGGCTCCATCAGTAAGTTCCTTTGTAATTAACAAAATGTAACATGTCTCTTCCTGATAGGAAAGGTAGAAAGCAAGCTTTCTTTTTTAAAATAATAAAAGTTATGTGGATAAACTAAGCAATTCGAGTGTAATTAGAGAACTTCAAATGGCTGACTAAGACAAAATCCTCCAGAATTCACTTTTGGTAAGCACAGGGCATAAAATACAAGGGATAGAACAATTCTGCACAAACATAGATTGTGTAAAACTGTAGTTGGGTGAACAGTCAACAAGTACAAAAGTTTTTGATACATTTGTAGGAAGAGATTTAACAGACGATAAGGTGAATTATAGAAAAAATGAAACAAACCACAACCTGGTTTAGGGAAAACAAACAAACAAACAAACAAAAAACCAACAAAAGAAACAACTAATTCTGTAGGAAATAGGATAATATTGCATTTCACTTTTAAAATATACCAGTCACAATGATGGATTTGAAGGGAGAAGCCTCTTGGTCTGCAAAGACATCAGAGTAGCTCATGGCTCTTCTGCTTTGTGTTCCTAACCAATACAAAACTTTAGAGCAGTGTTAAGGCTTGCATGGAGTTGATTGAGCTCAGAATGCACCTCTAGCAAGAAGACAGGAACTTTGGGGCAGAACAAAAGAACTTGGCTTTATTGACCCTTTGTGTAAAAGTAGCTGGGATAAAATTTATGCAGTATATTCTTGAATTTCCTTTAGTGTGTTCACATAGCTTCTGCTGATCCTTGCTCTTGGCTTGTGGTTCACCCCTTGTAACTTCTGACTTCTTCCATTTGGCCTTTTCTCCACATCTTTTCTTATGCATTCTTGCTCTCATTTCTTCTGTTTCTTCTTCAGAACCTGTGACCTTACGAGACACCAATTCTTGCTGCACCTATATAAACAGCAAGAGGAAGTCAGTTTTTCCTCTCTCTCAATAAAATAAAAATAAAGATAAAAATAAAAATGTAAGCAGCTAGGATTTTTAAAAATACATCGCTCCTAGCTAGACAGATTTCTGACTGATAGAATATGTAGTACCTACAGAATATGGCTCATAGTGATCCCTAAATAAAGTGTAACATGGTTATATAAATTGTACCTTTTGAGATATTAATCTGATGACTTTCAAAAGTATGACTTTTTAATAAACTACACCAAGTTCCATCACACTGCTGTTCTTGTTCACCAAGACCATTCATACTGCAAGAAGTGCTCAAAAGAATGATTAGAGTGATCAGGTGAAGAAAGACCCACTACCGCATAAAGAGATGTGAAGAAGATGGCATAAATTCTCAGAATGAAGGCTGAAAGAAGGATATTGCTATGCATTACATTTCAAAGAAAACAAGGAGGAGCTGGATAACTTCTTTTAAACTGAAGGCAGGGGAAGAACAACTTGATTATAAACACCACAAGTAATTACATCTGGGTGTTGAACATGAAATCTTAAAACTGCAAAACAAGACTTTTATAACTTTCTAGTAGGACCTATAAGGTCCTCAATTGTAAGCATCTTTTCTATAGATCTTAAAGGCAATGCATTAACTGGTTGCTTTTGACTGCAATGGATGGGACTTTTTCCACCATAAGCCTGTTTCAGTGTTTTAGGACAATTTTTATTTACATAAGTGTACTTATTGTTTGTGTGTGACACTCCTTGGTAAGAGTTCTATTGATAGAGAATATATAGACCTCTGTTTGTAAGAATAAATGCAGCAGTATTCCTTAGGAGTTGAAGGACCAAACTAAACCAGTAGAAAAGTTATGTGATTAGTTATGAGACTGCAATGCCTTTTTTTTTTTTCTTTTGATTGCAGCCATAAAATTCAAAGAATCATCTGTCAGAACAAAAGTCAGTAGTTACTATTTTGATCCTTGAATTTATTCTAACTGCCAGAGGAAACATAACTTACCCTCTGTCATGGTTTACCCCTGTCTGGCAATTAAGCATCAGTAGTCGCTCTACGACTCACCCTCCCCCAAGTGAGGAAAAGTCAGAGGAAAAACAAGGGAGGCTTGTAAAAGTTGAGATAAGAACTATTTAATTATATAAATGAAACTTATGGAGTTACTAACAATACTATTGCTAATAAGTAGTTAAAAGAACAGAAAAATAGAACAAATGATACAGAATCTCACCACCTGTGGGCGGACAAAGCCAGGTTCAAGAACGGCAAGGCAAAAATAAATCCAAAATCCTGAGCCCAAAAGCAGAGGGAGAAAACCCCCTCCCTGAGCCCGGGAGCAGTGAGAAGGGAGAAACAAACTTCAAACTCACCCTTCCCAGTGCAATTTCCCTGAAAAAAAGACATTACTTGTTTACAAATCACTCGCCATGAGGTCTGAACAAAGACTGCGTTGCTGAAATTAAAAAAAGAAAATGCACTGATAGCAAAAAACCATGCTGCCAGCAGGAACCTCCTAGCTGACTGCCCACACCCACCTTCTGGGTCATGCCTTGCAAAGTCCCCCCAGCCCACCCCGGAAGGCTGCCATTGCTGTAGTTACGGGGATGACAGTGACCACTCAGCTTGATGTATCATGTAATGAAACAAAATCCCGTAGACTGGCCAGGAGTGCCGCTCATCCCTTCCTGGAATCAGCAAACCCTTTCAGACCTTGTTCTTTTTTATTGCTCTTATTTTCAAGCAACTTAAAATACCTTTGGAATTTGTAGAAGACCACTGTTTGTGTCAGGGACCTCAAAGGGTTGCTTCTTAAGAGAAGGGATCTGGGAGTTGGGACACCAGCACAGGCCAGGAAGTGCCTGCATCATCCCACAGCACCTGAGCCAAATGAGAGTGTAGGGCGGTGACAGCAACAGGTGCCATCAACAGGACAGTGAAGCAAGATAACAAGCCAGCTCCTAGATCAATGCAGGAAATCCAAGTAACAGTTTAGAAAACAATCCATAGACAGGCACTCCTACAATGTAGTTCAGAAAGTCCCAGCCTGAGATGAAAAGCAGTTCCTGGTCGCATGGACAAGGCTGCAGAGGGGCTGCAGGTAATGCTGGTCATAGACAGAAAAGACCCCATAGTAGGAAAAAAAAATCTAACAAAAATCAGACAGTTATTTTGATGTACAGGTTGCCAATTTGGTTGTAAATGACCTGAGCACTGTCACTACTGTCTCCCCTTTCCTAACACACCTTCTTTTTCCATGCAAAAGCAAGCAGCAAAGCAGACAGGGGAGGGGGAAAGCCAATGTGAGAATACACAGACCATTTCCTTCGTCTCTTTTATCAGAGCACGAGTCAGCTTTATTGGCTTCACTCTCTGCAAAATAGAATAAGGGGTTTAGTGTCACAAAAAGGGACATGCATAGGTAAATTTTCCCTGCCTTTTTCCTGAGCATGGTTTTATGTAGTATATATGAAGTTCAGAGAACCTAGTAAAAATTAGAGCAAATGAGTGGACTTCAGCAAGTGCTCTTCTACAACCCAGCATGTAGTGAAACTTTTACCATCTTTTGCTAACTCAGAACATAAAGGTCATTACCCTTGAAATAAGTTGCAGAGGAAATACCTCATAGACTTGCATTACAGCTCATTCAGCGACAATGTTGGAGAGATTAATTTATGCTTGAGAGAACAGAAGTTTATCTTTGTTGCCATAGAGGTTATTCACCTCCAGATAAGTTTGGTCTTTTTGGTCTCTGTGTTTACCTTGCCCATTTTATGTTATGCTTAGTGTATTGGGTATGCATGACAAGGTTGTGGTAGCAGGGAGGGTACAGGAGTGGTTTCTGAGAGAAGATGCTGGAAGCTTCCCCTATACCTGGGAGCCAATGTCAGCCAGCTCTGAGATGGACCTGCTGCTGCCCAAGACCAAGCCAATCAGCAGCAGTCATAATGCCTCTGTGATAACATGTTTATGAAGAGAAAAATACCCAAACAAACCAACCCCCCCCCCAAAAAAAAAAACCCACCAAACCAGAAAATACTAGATTTTGTAGACAGAGAGAGATATGAGAGAAACAACTCTGCAGACACCCAGGTCAGTGGAGAAGGAGGGGGAGGAGGTGCTTCAGGAACTGGAGCAGAGAATCCCTGGCAGCCCATGTTGCAGACCATGGTGAGGCCAGCTGTGCCCTTGCAGCCATGGAGGGTCACCGTGAAGCAGAGATCAACCTGCAGTCCATTAAGGACCCCATGCTGGAGCAGGTGGATGCACCTGAAGGATGCTGTGAACCCTTGGGCAGCCCATGCTGGAGCTAGTTCCTGGCAGGACCTGTGGCCTCATGGAGAGAGGAGCCCAGGCAGGAGCAGGTTTGCTGGCAGGACTTGTGACCCTACAGGGGACCCATGCTGGAGCAGGCTGTCCTTGAAGGACTGCACCCTGTAAAGGGTATCCATGCTGGAGCAGTTCATGAAAAACTGCACCCCGTGGGAAGGACTCATAATGAAGTTCATGGACGATATTTTCTTGTGAGAGGGATCCCATGCTGGAACAGGAAAAATGTGTGGGAAGTCCTCCCTCTGAGTAGCAGAGATAGCGTGTGATGAACTGACCACATCCCCCATTCCCTGTCTCCCTGCATCACTTGGGGGGAGGAGGTATAGAAAAGCGGGAGTGAATTTGAGCCCACAAAGGAGGGAGGGGTGAGAGGAAGATGTTTAAAGACTTGGTTTTAATCCTCTTTAAACTTTTTTTGATTGATAATAAATTAATTTCCCAAGCTGAGTCTATTTGCCTATGACAATAAATGCTGAATGATCTCTGCCTGTCCTCATCTTGAGCTGTGAGTCTTTCATCACAATTTCTATTTTCATTGTATTTTCATCATATTTTCTATCCCCTGGTGAGGAGGGGAGTGATAGAGCAGCTTTGGTGGGCACCAGGCATGCAGCCCAGATCAACCCACCATGCTCAGTAAAGCTAGGAATCAGGGACGACTCTTCTCTTTTTGTCACTTCTCCAGCATAATTTCTTTAAAAAACATTATAAGAGGTCCAGAAAATGGAGAGACCTCTTCATTACCTCCTGTATTTTCAGTGGAGCAGGCACCAGCCCTCAGAAAAAAGGATCCTCTTAAAGTCAGGTTGCACTTATTGTTAGCTCTCATATTTACTAAACTGAAATGTTTGATACCACCAGCATCACCCCACTATTTGTCTTCCTTTACAAGTGATTAATTAAAATGTTTAATATAAGCACTGTTTGTAGCACGGATATCTCTAAATCCCCTTTTGTCAACTGCCTCATTTTTAAAATTGACCATCTGCTCCTACTGCCTGTATCAATCTCTTAACCATTTATTTATCCAGTGAAGGATCTTTCATCTCATGGCTGTTTCCTTAGAATACTGATGAGTCAACTTGCTAACTGCATCTATAAAATCAAAGATTATATCAAATGACCCTTCTTTTTCCATATACTCACTGATGGGACTTCCCTGCTCTGACCTCACAGCTGATCCTGCTCTGAGCAGGAGGTTGGACTAGAGACCTCCTGACATCCCTTCAGCCTGTGATTCCACTGAAGAATTTCAATGAGTTTAATGACCCAGGACTATCCTGTACAGAAATAACATTGTGTTCCTCATCATATCATATTTAAACCACAGCCCACCAAGTGTATTTTTCTTAAAGTTTCAGCTAATTTGCCTTGCACGTACATCGGTCTTATTGGTTTGTGGTTTCCCAGGTGACCCTCTAAAAGAATTCCCACATTTTCCATTGTCCACTTCACTCATATTTATATGGCTTTATACATTAAATGTTCACACCATAGATACAAGCTGCAGACCACTTCTATTTCCTCCCCTAGTCTTTCTTTGAATTCCTTAAATATGATAGCTGCTTCTTGTTCCTTACATTTTACATTTTTTTACTATCTAACTTCTTTCATACACATTCTGACTTGAGACAAATCATGACAACATTTTCCAACTGCGACTAAAATTTGAATTTGCAGACTTAACTCAGTGTTATGGTTTAACCCCAGGTGGCAATTAAGCATCACACTGTCACTTGCTCAGTCTTCTCTGGGATGGAGGAGAGAATCCAAAGATTAGAAGTGAGAAAAGTCATGGCTTGAGATAAAGACAGTTTAATAAGTAAAGCAAAAGCCACACACACAAGCAAAGCCAAGCAAAGAATTAATTCACTGTATTCCATCAGCAAGCAGGTGTTCAGCCATCTCCAGGAAAACATGACTCCATCATGTGTAACAGTTACTTGGGAAGAGAAATGCCATCACTTTGAATGTTGCCCCTCCCTTCCTCCTTCTTGCCCCAGCTTTATATGCTGAGCATGACATCATATGGTATGCAATATTCCTCTGATCAGTTGGGGTCAGCTGTCCCTGGATGTGTCTCTTCTCAAATTCTTGCACATCCAAAGCCTGCTTGCCAGTGAGGTGATCCGAGAAGCAGAAAAGGCCTTGATTCTGTGTAAGCACTGCTCAGAAATAATGAAAACATGTTTGTATTATCAGCACAAATCCAAAACATAGCTCCATACTAGCTACTATGCAAATAATCATCTCTATCCAGCCAAACCCAGCATATTCTCCACCCCTTATTCCGTATCATTTATGACATGCTCAGGTCCCATGCTATCCATTGCATCCTCATCAACCCCCACCTCCCTGTTCATCCATATTACATACAGATATCATTCCCTTAGTCTATGGACCACCCTTGTCAAATGTCCATGAAATGTCCATTAAGTTCATTTAGTCCATGACTTTGGGCTCCATCTGTTATGATTGTTGCTCAAGACAGGGAGAGGTGGTGTGTTGTGCGAAGTTACTGGACACCAAGGCCAGCTCATCTCAGGTCACTGCTGCTCTTGTTCTGTTTCTTTTAAGGCTTGTCCTCTATTGGTTTCAGTGGTTTGTGCTATGGTAATTCCTATAGCATGCAACTCAACTCCTGGATTACAACAATTTAAAGGTGTTTCCATTACAATCCAGTAACTTCAGTATTGACCTTTAGGGAGTATCCTATCTGTTATTTCACTCATCCTTAGTTTGTTGGTTTGGGTTTTGTTTGGTTTTGGGTTTGGTTGTTTTTCCTCCCAGTATGGTGACTTGGTGTCCCACCGTATTTGATCCACTAACATTCTGTCTGAAAACTACTTTTATTCAGCATAGCTACCATGTGCTAGCACAAGGATTATAGGTCTGAGGAAGTCCTAAAAACTCTTTTTTTTTTAAGTTACTTCTGCACATAGTGCATACATTCTCTACTACCTCGGATGAAGTTTGACACTGTATTGCCATAAACCACTTTTTTATTAAGATCATAACTTGTGAAACAAAGTCGGTAAGTATTATTACCAAAAATTCCCTTGTTGACTGCCGTTGGCTAAAAAGCATACCTAATATCTCTTGTTTTCTGCATTACAAGTCTTGGTGTCTGTGTGCAAGGAGATCGTAGCATGTATAGGCCTTTTTAATTGCAGTGATATTTTTTTCTACCCAGAATTAACAGGGTAATGAGGGGTTATTCACACCAGGATTTATTATTCAAACCATGATTAAATGTCAGTAATAGATGATCTGTAAGCAAGCAGTTTAGTAGGAAACATTCAAAAGATCTTAAATTATGAAGACCTTTTGCAAAATGCACAGGTACTTCAATCATTCCTATTTTTTACAGTATTTCTTGGTTATGGAAATTTTTAATGCTGGTATTATTATAACTATTCATTAACTTATCCTCCTACACTTCATAGACTATTGTATTTATCTTAATAAATTCCCTTACATCATACTTTGTATTGAAAAGACCATTCAAAACTAGTGATCATGAGATCCATGTGTAGAGATCCATGTGTACAGATCCATGTGAGTTATAAACGTCTGCAGGGAATTAGATTTTATATTCAGTTAACTGCAGACAGCATTGAGAAAAGGGGATGTAATTGCTAGACCTAATTGCATAGATGAGATGTAGTGTACTCATCTGAGAATATTTTTGTATGTGACTGTAAGATTTAACTCTGTAGAACTCCTTTACCTGAGCATCTCTGCCATCTTTGTTTTCAGTATAAAATATGTTCGTTGAAGCCATCTGTATTTTATATTTGTGAAGAAAAAACTCAAAGCTAAGAAAAACTAATCATAATAACATCCCAGCAGCAAGAGGTAGACCACATATAATTTCATACTGTTAGCACTGAAATGAAAACACAAAAAAAATAACTATGAAATTAACTATAAAAACGGACCTTGAGTTTCTCATTATTTCTAATAAGACCATGGTATGAACTGAACTAATGTGATTTCATCACTTGAAAATAAGAAGAGATGTAGAAATATTCCTTAATGTGAAAAATGTACATAGGATGAACAAAATTGTCTGCCTTGCTCTCTTTCTTGGCAAGAAGCTCGTGGCTTTGATCAACACTAGGAAACAAAATGAGTAAAAGCTATTACATTTTTATTATCTGTTTTGTTAAATTGATGAAAATACATATTTCATCTGGTACAATTATGTTCTTAAAGAGATCCAGGAGTGTTGTCAGGAGATGACAGAAGTACTTAGTCTTTGGCAATTTAGGATGTGAATGCCTTGATAGTTTGTTTTTCAGACCAGATTTCACAGATTTTTTTTTTTCCACATATTTTATTTGCATTTTTTAAGGGTTGTAGATTCAAGCCTGCAATACATTACATAACAGCTAAACCCAGAGAATGCTTCTACGTGCATATGGCTTGATTAAACAATCTCCATTCAAAATTAAAATAGAAAATATGTTGAAGCGTTTCTGTGTATCTTGTAGCAGAATGCTCACCACGTTGAAAAAGGGCGGGGGCGGGGAGGGAGGTGGTGGCGGGGGAGCAGGGGTAGGGTGTGTTGGCTGGGAGTTACAGCTTATTTTTGGGGATGTCCAAGTTAATTTAAGAGTCATAGTGAAGTGATGCGATTGAACAATGCTTATAACAAGTATCTGGTGTAGAGGTTGATAGAGAATAGGCATGTAGAAAGTTTAGTGTACTATTTCTACTGAACAGTGTTCTCTGTAAGTACCCAAAGTTGACTTCAGTCCTGCAGTATTGAATTACATTTGCTTTTGTTTTTAATTAATGCTCTTAACTCAAATTCTACTTCCAGTTGTACAGGAACAATGAATTAAATGTAAGTACATTTATTCAAAATGAGCTAACTGGCATAATAATAAGGAGCATAGTCTTCCTTGAACATGGCCAAATATGAATTATCTTCCAAATCTCATCATTGCCTTTGAATCTATACTTTCTAGAACTAAATCCAACTGCTGCAAGTAGCAGTTTTATCAGACTAATAAAGACATTTGTACTTCTCCAATTCTTTGTCAAGTAGAGGTACTAATACAAGATGAGTATCTGAGCATCTATAAAGTGACTTGAAACGACAAATGTCTGAAAGTATAAAATTTTAGTTTAAACTTAAAAAAGCTATGGTTGCCCTAAATTACAGGAGTTTTCCACTCAAAAATAAAGATTTGAATAAATCAAAACTTTTAATTGGATTGTGTTGTTTCTTTTGATAAGAAATTATAAAAAATTATTTTCAAAATGCTTATATTATATGCTATGACTATAATATACTTATGTTAACAAACATGTTTTTTTTAAAAAATAACATTCAAAACATAAGATAATGTTAAAATATTTTGAAATATTATATCTTATGAAAAAAATCAGGAATTTGTCTCTGTCTCTTCCATGCCTTCCAGGTAACATGTAGATCAAGGTGGTTTTTTTTTAAATTATCGCCTTTTTTACCTAATATTTAGATGCCTGTTTGAGACTCATTTAAGAGCTTTGCTCTGAACCTGTATCCTTGGAGGAAAAACATCTTTTATGTTTTGAAGTGGTTACTCTGTTTGTTGTTTTCTTTTTTCTCATTTCAAAACTTTATCTAACAATTTTTGTTTGCAAAATAAACCCAAAAGAAATAATAAATAATTTCCTAATCTTTCTTATGTATAATACTAATTACAGGACTCAACTTAAGAATGCTCACATTGTGTTCAGTATTTGCCTGAGTAAAAAACCTTTTAAAAATATAGACAAAATTTAATTGCTTTAAGCAAGGAAGAATACAAGGTTAAGCAATGTATAAGGTGTAAGATGTTCCTTGTTTTCATTTTTACTAAGAGGAAATGTAAGCAGATAAATTCTTCTATCTGCACCTTCTTGTCACAAGATCTTTTATGATTTTTTTTTTTCAAAATATATAAGGCTTTTTAGTATCAGAACGACTTCCATTAGATTCTCATATACAGATTTTCCTTCTCTTGGAGGAATTCAGTGTATTGAATGTTTTAAATTTTTCAGTGCACAAACTTTATTTTTCCCCCTCTGTAATTCAAATAATTCTGCCTCTTTTCTAAACCCTTCTGAAGATTTTAAAATCCTTTTGAAGTCTGAATACTGAAACTGGTGACAGTGTTTCCATATTTACATATAAAATATGTAAATTGCCTAAACTCTTACCCCTGCTTCTTGTTATATTTTTTTAAGGTTGTTCCAAGGCTGCATTTATTTGTCTAGCGATATGAACAATACCAGAACATGTCACTGAGAAAACCTGTTCAATTATTTATGAACATCTTCCATGCTCACCATTTCTAAGTCACATTTACATTACTTATAGCATAAAGCTGGTCTATGTGTCATGTTTCTAGATGGATGACTTCACCTGTAGCTATATTCAAATTAAGTTTTATACATTGTACTATCCATTAATAATATACATATGTTGATGAGTTTTCTGTGGGCTTCAGAAGGAAAGCTGGAAGCATAGCTTACTGTAAAGAGTAGCATCATTAACTTAACAATTAATCTTTAGAAAATTTAAACAAAGTAGTTAGAATTCCTGTGCTCTCCCTAGGAGATCTTGAGGAGAATAAGGGCTTAATGTGACCCTGACAAGCTCTAGGTTTAGGATATGGTAACAGACAACAGACTAACAGCTTTAGAAACAAACAATTTACATCTAAATAACAATACAGTAACAGGTACAAGTCAGTAGTACAATTATCCAGGTAATTTCAATATTACAATTATCTAGGTCAAAAGCACAGCAAATACAGTAATTCACTAATGCTGGGCTAAACAATATCTGGGTGTGCTATGGCTTACGTAGCCATGATTATAGGGCAGGCTTTCAGGAATCAAGGCCCAGCGTCATCTTTGGACAACTTTCTTGGACCAGATGATGGGCTCAGGGCATTAAGAATTTCCGAGTTAGACTTTCCTCTTCTGCTGAGATGAGGAATCATTGTCTGGATGTGTTATCCAGTCATCATATCCCACCTCTGCTGCTTCTCTCTGGCTGTTCTTTCCTTTGTGTGCATGCCACCTGCAATTACCGCATAAAGCAATGTTAGCCCCTAACTAGTACAGGAATAAATGCCATGCATGCAGCTCAATGCTACAACATATGAACAATGAGTCCATTTTATAAAAAAATCTGGATGGAAGTATAGGATATATCAGAAAAAAGGTTATGTACAACAGTTCTGGGTTAAGACCACCTGGAAAGTGGCATGTGTGGCTGCAGGGTTATCAAAATACTGCTCCACAGTCTGTGTTGCTGGTTTTGACCTACAAAACCTAAATGATTTAGCAAGAATCATTCAGGTGAACGATTAGCAATGTAAGATTGCCCTCTTCCATAAGTTCTACTACTGTGGATAAAAAACAGGCTCCAAACTGACAGATATGGGAAGGGGTGAGAGACACGAGTTAAAAGTTCATGGCTTATTAGTTGTGGTTCATTTTAGTATTTCACTGAACAGTACTTTTCATGGAGTGCTTTTTAGCTTTAACCAAAATGGTCTGGATAGAAGACTTTTTAACATTTATGTGATGTAAACAGATTTGCACATTTAAAAGCCATCTAAATGTCAGGTTGTAACTCATTTATTACAAAAAAAATATCAGATTTTCTGTATTTTCATTTTTGTATTTGTTACTTCTATAGTTATAATTTTAACCTGTTAGTATTCACTCCAGAGTCTTCATTGTTTTGTGAATATTGCTTTTTTAAGCCATGCTTCTTTTTTTTTTTTTATATAGTAATTTGTTGAATATAGATGTCCATGATATTCTATTTCTACTCTTAAAAAAACCCTTACAATTGTCCAGTTAAATGTAATGGTTTTTCCTGAGCCACACATTATTAACCATTTCAGTTTATATAAACCACAGATGTCAGACATACTTGATTATTGTTCACACTATAATATTTTCTCTTAATATTTAAAAAATGTTTTTCGCTGGCTTATGTAACAAATAGATAACAACCAGAAAGCAACTACACTAGTTCAAATGGTATGTTATCATCTTGGATATCGTTTTAGAAGTCTTTAACAATTTGACATTCAGTTGTTATTTTCTATTCTTTATTGTGTCACACTTATACTGCATATCATTATTTTATTCTCTGAAGACATGATTATCTCATTTTAGATTAAGCTTCAGCAAGCATTTAACAATAGCCAATAAACCCTGATGCAAATTACATTTAATGGAAAGAAATATAACAGAGGTCTTGGAATCCTATTTCAATTTTTAAGAAACCATTTAATCAGCAAGAAATATTTACCTGGCAATGTGTTTTAACATACTGAAATTCTCATCATCTGGTTTAATACTCAGCAGAGTTTTTGCTATAGCAGTAAAATCTTCAAAGACAGGTTCCTTCACCTTAGAAAGAATTATTGTATAAAAAATACCATTATGTGTGGTCAATGTAATTTAGTTTCATATAACTCACAGGTATTTTAGTTTCATTTGCTAGCAAATTATCAGCTATTTCAGAGAGGACAGATGAAGAAAATCCATTAGGTTTAAGAGCCTGGAGAAGAGAAGGCTCTGGGGAGACCTTATTGCAGTTTTCCAGTACCTGAAGGGGGCTACAAGGAAGCTGGGGGGGGACTTTTTGCAAGTGCCTGTAGTGATAGGACAAGGGGTAACGGGTTTAAATTGAAAGCGGGGAGGTTTAAATTAGATAAAAGGAATAAGTTTTTCATGGAGAGGGTGGTGAAATGCTGGAACAGGTTGCCCGGAGAAGCTGTGGATGCCCCATCCCTGGATGTCTTCAAGGCCAGGCTGGATGAGGCTTTGAGCAACCTGGTCTACTGGAAGGTGTCCCTGCCCATGGCAGGGGGGTTGGAACTAGATGACATTTAAGGTCCCTTCCAACCCAAACTATTCTATGATTCTAAGAGACCAGATATTTGTCTTTACTGTTTCATGACAATTGTCTACGGAATAGCTGTGAATATCACCTAAACTTAAGAAATCACCTTGGAAGTAGCTTGACCTTAACAGCATCAATTTAAGTGACACAGAGCAAAAATTTTTTACATACTTCATTTCACCTCACTATGTTTAGCTGTGGGGTTCTGAAATAATGAGATAATTAATATTGTGGATCAGCCTTCTATCTTGCATATTTGATTTGGGATATATATAATATTTCACTTTATTTGTTTATATTAATTAGAAGTAACTTGACAGCCACTCCATTAAGAACATTTTTCAGCATTCCTTACAGCTCATTGCATATACCTTTGATCTGTATTCTTTAGCATGTCATTTAGGTCCCAGCATCAAAATATTAAATCATTCATCCGTATATCATTGTATAGCAAATAAATGAGAATGTATAACAGAAGTGTTAATGAAGTTGTATTAAAATAGCATATAGAATCCTGGTAGTCTTCCATAATATAAATTAATTAAAAAAAAAAAAAGTAGCATACTAGCTGTTGAGGCAGATTACTTTTTATGGTCACTGGTGTGGGGAAGCTTATTTAAGATTTCAACATAACAATAAGCTTTGTAGATCTTGCAAGTGACACATGACTATGTACATTCTTCCCTGAGATATTGTCTATCAAACTGTGGGCTTACCAACTGAAACACAAAAATAATGTTGGGATGCACACTCAGCAAAAGCCACCTGGTTAGTCAACACTAGAAGATCTGCCAATTGAGCTGGCCTACCCAATCAAAACTTTTATGTGCTGTAGTAGGAGAACAAGTCCCTGTAGTGCACATTAAAAATATACTGGTAAAACCAATCTGCGTTACTTCTGCTTCAGGTAAAGGCAAAACCATTCATAGGATTGCTTTTGCTCAAGGACCTGGGTGCACTTGGTGAGTAATGTGAGAAGATGAGAAGTCTGATGTGTCCCTCCAAAGGTTTAGATTCTAGGTGAAAGTAGTCAATTAATTAAATTGCATGATGGACATTAATTTCTGTATAAAACCATTGAGTTGTGTGTTATAGGAATTACTTCTCCAATGGAGGACAAGCTTTGCAAGAGAAGTGCAGCAATGACCTGACCTGAGCTGGCTTTGGTGCCCAATGGCCCCACACAACACACCATCTCTCCTGTCCTGGGTGACCACCATAGCATATGGAGCACAAAGTCATGGACTAAATTAACTCAATGCACATTTATGGACATTTTGCAAGGATGGTCCATAGACTAAGGGAATGATATACATGCAGGATGGAGTGGGAAGGGGGAAGGTGGTTAATGGGAATGTATTGCATAGTGTGGGCCTTGAGCATTATGTAAATGGTAAGAAATAAGCGGTAGAGAATGTGCTGATTTTTGATGGGATAGAGTCAATTTTCCTCACAGTAGCTAGTGTGAAGCTGTGTTTTGTATTTGTGCTGAGAGGAAAATTGATAACATACCAATGTTTTCATTAGTTGCTAAGGAATGGTTATATCATCTGGAGGACTTTTTTCAGTTTCACATGCTGCACCTGTGTTCCCAGCTGCTTCTCTACCAGACATTGGGAGGCGGTACAGTAAGGACAGCTGACCCAAAGTGACCAAAAGGATATTTCATTCCATAAAAAGTCATGCTCAGTATATAAGTTGGGGGTGGGCTGAGGGTCTGGCTCTTGCTCTCACTCACTGGGGTTCAGACTTTTGTTCTCATTGGCATGCTTACACTCTCACGTGATAGATTTGTGTCTGGGTCTCAGGTTCTGGCCCTTGTTACTCAGGGACTGGCTGGGTGTCAGTTGGTGGGTGGGGACTGGTTGTATAATTTGTTTTATTTTCCATTATTTTCATTACATATCATTAGTAGTAATGTGAATATTATTAGTATTGTTAGTATCACTGGTAATGTTACTACCATTAGTATACTTATTTATTTATTTGTTGTTTATTAAATTGTTCTTATCTCAGTCCACAAGTTTCCTTGTCTTTTCCTCTGATTCTTCTACCCATCCTGTGCGGTACTTACTTGCTGGATGGGATTAGACCACTAAAGGAGTCCAAAACTAAACACAGTATTTGAGTTGCAGCCTCACCAGTGCTGAGTACAGGGGGACAATCACCTCCCTACTGCTGCTGACCACACTGTTCCTGATGTAGGCCAGGATGTCGTTGGCCTTCTTGGCCACCTGAGAACACTGCTGGCTCAAATTCAACTGGATGCCGACCAACACCCTCACATGCTTGCCTGCCAGCCAGCTTCCCAGCCACTCATCCCAAAGCCTGTAACATTGCATGGGGTGGTTTTGACCCAAGTGCAAGACCTGGAACTTGGCCTTGTTGAACTTCATACGATTGGCCTTGGCCCACTGATCCAGCCTGTCCAGATCCCACTATAGAGCAACACTCCTGCTCAACTTGGTGTCGTCTGCAAACTTACAGATTGTGTACTCCTCTCATCCAGGTCACTAATAAAGGTACTAAAGAGAAGTGACCCCAATGCTAAGCCCTGAGGAATACCACTTGTGACTGGCTCCCAACAGTATTTAACTCCATTCACCCTAATTCTTTGGGCCTGGCCATTCAGACAGATTTTTACCCAGTGAAGAGTGCGCCCATCCAAGCCATGAGCAGACAGTTTCTCCAAGACTACATCCACAGCTTTTCCCTCATCCATGAAGTGGGTGAACATCAGGTTAGTTAGGCAGGATCTGCCTTTCATAAGGCCATGCTGACTGAGCCTGATCACCTGGTTGTCCACTACGTGACACATGATGGCACTCAAAATGATCTGCTTCATAACCTTCCCAAGCACCAAAGTCAGACTGACAGGCCTGTAGTTCCCTGGATCCTCCTTCTGGGCCTTCCTGTAGACGGGCGTCACATTTGTTAACCTCCTGTGAACTCCAGTCAAGTGAGAGCTCTGTGCTTAGCCAGGACTGCTGATAGATGGTGGAAAGTGACTTGGTGACTACTTCTGCCAGCTCCCTCAGTACCCTTGGGTGGATCCCATCTGGTCCCCTGGACCTGTGTGTGTTTAAGTGGTGTAACAGGTCACTAACTGTTTCCTCTTGGATTATGTGGCTTCATTCTTCTCCCTGTCCCTTTTTTCCACCTCAGGAGGCTGTGTACCCAGAAATGATACAGCGTACAAAGTTCCAAGATGACCTTAATGTTGAATTGCAGCATTGTTGTATGCAGTAATTTCTTTTTAATAACAGCTTCTTAAAAATTAGATATTCCAGATGCATTATTGAACTTCATTGAAATTTCATTGTTAATAACTTATTTTGCAAATACTCAAAATATTCAATATATAGAATGTTTCAAAAATAAATCAATATTATTATTGATGGCTTTTACATTGGCCTTATATTTTATATGCACATACAGAGACACTATAAACTAAGCTGCTTAGAAAGTCAATTTTGCAGTCATTATTCTACATGTCAAATATAAAATACAAGAGACTGTGTTTGAAGAGAATTAAGATAATCTTCAGAGGGGTACTAAATATAATTCAGATAGTTTTTTTCAAAGTTAGAATTCGGCTTTAAAGGTTGTCGTGACTATTTGGGATATGGATGTTTAAACAGTTCTTAAAACCTGTCAATTCTTTGGCAAGGTGATACTTTTTAAATTTCTTGTAGAATTGACCTTGTAGATTATTTCCATGCAAACTATTCATATGTGGAATGAAGGAACTGATTTTGTATCTCTTCTGCAGTTGACCCAAGATAAATAATGAGATTTGAGTCATTAATAATGTGCCAGAAATGTACTTGCAAATAAGTTGCCATGTGGTGTAATTGTACACCTCTGCCATCCTGAACCATTGATTAAATTTTTTAAAAAAAAAAGACTTCTAGTATCTTGGTTTGGAATGATTTCAGTAAAGAAGGTATTTTGACCATATATTTTTTATTTGGTTTTCCCTTTTAGCTGTTGGAACAGAACTTAAAAACAAACAAACAAACAAATAAATAAATAAATGAAAGAAAAAATTAAGTTTGTATTATTTATTCTGAATATAAATGTTTATATATTTATATAAATTGTCCTGTGCAATTAACATCAACCAAAGCACTTTTAACTTTAAATCTCAGAGTAAAATTGTAGAGACTACAATTGGCTCAAAAAATGCAACATATATAGAAGCAATCATTACAATAGAATAATTAAAATACATGAATCATTTCAGGAAAATTAGGATATTATTTGAGATGGATATTATTCAGTTCTCTGGAAATGTATTTATCTTCCTTAATTTTATGACAGGCACACATAAGTTTTTTTAAAAAATATAAACAACATTTGTAATCAGAAGGCATCTATACAAGTTCTGCTTCCTAATTTCATCAGGTAACACTGAAATATTTTAACAGTTTTCAGAAATACCTCCTTTAAGAGCAGCTCTATTTCTTGGTAAGCTAACGTAAGTCAAGTTAAAAATGGCTGAAGCAAAATTTATGGCAACAAATGACCAAGTTTCAGTGTTTTGTCAAGTGAGATTTCCAGATTCTCCTGTTTCTTCTTTAGGTGCAGATGCAGTCAGGACTGTATAGAATATCTTCTTTACTGACATGGGCTAGATTTTATCAAAACTAAAAAAAAAAAAAAAGTGGTTAAATTATTTGTAATTCAAAACTGGGAAATAATGAGTGCAGAAGTAGCAATGACTATCAAAGCTACAGTTGCCTAACACTTCCTGCTGCTATATTTTTGTTTCACGTAATTTTGAAATTTAATTTTTGGACAGCATTTATTTGTGCTAACATTGTACATTTGTATGTACTGTACATAGTGTGTATGCCTCTTGTTTTTGAACACAAGAAATATGTGGAAATCTCTTTATACAGAATACAACATTTAACTCTCTACAATCAAAACATCTCAGAGCTAACTGTTGAAACTGTAAAGACAGAAAGAATCCTGACTGGACTAGATTATACGCGAAGAGTGTTGGGTTTGATATAAACAAGTTGAGAATATTCTCTCATTAGTATGAGAAAATTATTTTTTCCATTGATGATTTCCATCCAGTTTAACAAAGCTATTACCTTCAAAAGGCAATATTTTGTTTATTCCAGGTGAGGGAAGGAGTAATTTTTAAGTAGTATACCTAGAATGTGAAATAAATACAGGGTGTGAGTCTTCTGGACAGAAACAGTTTTAACCTTTTGTCACAGGTGTTGCTGAGCTTGGGGAGAAGACAGGACATTAAAGATAAAAGAATGATGCTATTGCCAAAAATTGGGCATCTTACATTTTCTTATATGTTCTAAAACAGTCTCTTCTCCCCCCAGCTACCATTCCACAAGTCTGTGGGGTTTTTTTGGGTCATGCCTAGAAGCTCCCTTCAGATTAGTGTCACAGACCTGAGGGCACCACCAGCCCTGACCTTTCTTGCCCAGACCTCCAGGGCTCTTCCCATACTGCTACAGCCCAGAACCACATTTCAGCCCCTGGAAGCTGTCAGCCCGTGCCTCCATGACACTGTAGCAGGGCTAGTCTCCAGCTTGCCACAGCTTTGTCGTGCCCAGCCATAGGCCATATTGAGACAGGCCCACCCATAGACCCATATTCCAGCCTGGTCTCAGCCTGTCTTCATCCCCGGAGAGGTGCCTGATAGAATCATAGAATAGAATCATAG